>NW_027331946.1:4894598-5194598 GCF_048418815.1 Hemitrygon akajei
GAGTAGATACCCTATCAGTGAGAAATTGTGGTAAAGAGTTAATAATGGGGGACAACGTGGCGGACGATATTTGTCTCACTATGGAATTGAACAGCAGTGTTCTGAAGGAGGTAGCTGCAGAGATTTTGGAGAAATTAGAAATAACCTTTCCAGAAACGAAAACCGGAAGCCTCAAGCATTAAAATAATTGGTTATTCTAAGTCTTCGATGAGAAACATTATTCAGGTACTGGCAAGCACTCGAGCTGCTTCGGGCTAACAATACATTTCCCCCGATGAAGTTCATTGTGTGTTTTACATTCCCAATACCTTGATACCAGAAAGCTGACAGCTGAAATAGATTTGATCGCAGTATTCAGTCACGTCTGTAACATGAAGCCCGATACTGTGTCATGCCTTTCGCAATAAGTATGCCTAGATTGCTGCAGTTTACCATCCTTTAATATTACCCCACTCGTATCATCATAACAGCTTTTGTTCCACGATCCTGTAGGCTGCAACCGGTTGTGGGAAAGGATATCTTAAATTGGTGTGTTGCATTTGACATGGAGAAGCATTACTCACAGGTTCTGCGTCGCAATGCAATAAAATGAATAGCAGAGGTATGAGAGTGGAGGATGTGGCCATGTGGGTGCAAATTTCTCTCCACTCTTTAAGAAGGTACGTAGTCCAAAATTTTAAAAAAAAAAGAATAGGCCAGCTATCCTAACCTCTGTGGTTGCGAAATTATTAACATAATAAGGATACAAGAAATGGGAGCCTTCCCCGCTACACAATAAGACCTAACCGCAAACTTAGCTTAATCTAACTGTATTTTCCCTATAACCCTCAAATCCCCTACTATGTAAAAACCTACCTAACTGTGTCTTAAATATATTTAGTAAAAAAGCCTGAACTGTTTCCCCGGTCAGAATATTCCACAGTATCATCACTCTCTGGACAAAACAGTTTCTCCTTATCTCCGTCCTAAATCTTCTCCCCTGAATCTTGAGGCAATGTCCCGTAGTTGTAGACTCACCGACAAATGGAAACTACTTTCCTACTTCTATCTTATCTATCACTTTCAAAATTTTGTGAGTTAATTGGGAGTTGATGATGAAGGATGAAGCTACGGTGTACCTGCAGACTTATGGTGAGATACTGCAGATGGAAGTCAGCATGATTTCTGTGTAGGGAAATCTTGCCTGACAAATCTGTTAGAGTTCTTTGAGGGAATAACAAGCAGGTTGGACAAAGTAGTAACAGTAGATGTCATTTACTTTCTGTTTCTCTCTCCGCTCCTTCAACCCTGTAATTCTACTCCGAGGAAATTGGATCCACCAAGCTTTGCAATGGAACGCGAATGATGGTGGGAAGAACTGCACGACAATCTCTTCGTAGCAAAGATAAACACTGGTGCGTTCAAAACTGGCATTGTCATGATCCAAAGAATTACTCGCAGGTTATCAAAAGGGGAAGATTTTCCTCTACAGCGGATACAGTTCCCGATACAGTCATGCTATGCTATGACTATACGTAAGACGCAAGGCCAAACTATGTGTTGATTTATCGAGAGAAACCGCCATTCCAGCATGGTCAGCTGTATGTGGCTTAAGCCGGGGGGAAAATAAATGAAAGCGTATTCTTGAAGGGTGGAATATCAAGCAGAAATTTTGTCATCTAAAGTGTCCTTCCGTTAAACGAGGAGGAGATATATGTGTCTTGCTATGCGTCTTTCTTCTTTCATAAACTGAGCTTTACTTCCTTAATTTCCAAAGCAAAACCATAGCAGTAGCATTCAAGAAAATTTGATGTTCATTATGGTAACATCAGACTGCAGTACCATTCCTTCAAAAGATGCCCCAACGGGTCACCCGGTTGTCTAGTTATGAATAAAGCGGTTGAGCTTAGAGCGTGGAACAGCATTTGGAGCTATGATGTTGTGGCCATTACAGAGACCTGGATGGTGCAAGGGCAGGAATGGCTATTCCAAGTGCCAGGCTTTAGATGCTTCAGAGAGGACAGGGTGGGAGGTAAAAGAGGTTGTGACATGGCACTGTTGATCAGAGATAGTGTCATGGCTGCAAAAAAGGAGGATGTCATGGAGGGTTTGTCTACGGCGTCTCTGTGGGTGGAAGTTAGGAACAGGAAGGGGTCAATAACTCTACTGGGTGTTTTGGTATAGACCACCCAACAGTAACAGGGACATCGAGGAGCAGATAGGGAGAGAGATTCTGGAAAGGAGTAATAATAACAGGGTTGTTGAAGTGTAAGATTTTAATTTCCCAAATATTGATTGGCATCTCCCTAGAGTGAGGGGTTTAGATGGAGTGGAGTTTGTGTAGGTGTATTCAGGAAGGTTTCTGGACACAATATGTAGACAAACCTACAAGAGGAGAAGCTGTACTTGATCTGGTATTGGGGGAATGAACCTGGTCAGGTGGTCAGGTCTCTCAATGTGAGAGCATTTTGGAGATAGTGATCACAATTCCAACTCCTTTACCATAGCACTGGAGAGGGACAGCAAAAGCCCAAGTTAGGGAAACGTGTAATTGGGGTCAGTGGAAACATGTGGCTATCAGACAGGAACTTGAAGAATAAACTGGAAAAAGATGGTCTCAGCGATACGCACGGAAGAAATGTGGCAGATGTTCTCAGGATATTTGCGTGGGGTTCTGAGTAGGTAAGTTCCAATCAGACATGGAAAGGGGAGGTTACAGGAACCGTGGTGTACAAAGGCTGTTGTAGATCTAGTCAAGAAGAAAAGAAGAGCTTACTAAAGGTTCAAAAAACTAGGCACTGATAGGAATCTATAAAGCTAGCACGAAGGAGCTTAAGAATGAAATTAGAGATGCAGAAGGGGCCATGAGAGGCCCTAGCGGGCAGGACTAAAGAAAACCCCAAAGCATTCTACAAGTACTTCAAGAGCAAGAGGATAAGTGTGAGAGTGGAAAGGTGTGTATGGAATCGGAGGAAATAGCAGAGGCATTTCATGAATACTTCGCTTCAGTATTCGCTATGGAAAAGGATCTTGGCAAATGGAGGGATAATTTGCAGCGAACTGAAAAGCTTGAGCTTGTGGGTATTGAGGAATCGGATGTGTTGGGACTTTTGAAAAGTAACAAGTTGTATAGGTCAACGGAACTCGACGGGATCCACCATAGGCTACTGTGGACAGCGAGGGAGGAGATAGCTGAGCCTCTGGCAATGCTCTTTGCATCATCAATGAGGACGGGAGAGGTTCCGCAGCATTGGAGGGTTACAGATGTTGCTCCCCGTTTCAAAAAGGTGAGTAAGGATAGCCCAGGAAATTATAGACCAGTGAGCCTTACTTCGGTGGTTGGTAAGTTGATGGAGAAAATCCTGAACGGCAGGATTTATGTACGTTTGGAGAGGCATAATATGATTGGGAATAGTCAGCACGGCTTTGTCAAATGCACGTCGTACCTTACGAGCCTGATTGAATTTTTTGAAGATATGACTAAACACATTGATGAAGGTAGAGCCGTAGGTGTAGTGTTTATTGATTTTAGCAAGGCATTTTGTAAGATACCCCATGCAAGGCTGTTTGCAAAAGAGGAGGCATGGAATCCACGGGCACATTGCTTTGTGGATCCAGAACTGGCTTTCCCAGAGAAGGCAAAGAGTGGTTGTAGACGGGTCATATTCTGCATGGAAGCAGCTGACCAGTGGAGTGCCTCAGTGATCTGTTCTGGGACCCCTACTCTTTGGGAATTTTATCGATGACCTGGGTGAGGAAGTGGAGGGATGGGTTAGTAAATGTTCTAGTGGCACAAAGTTTGGGGGTGTTGTTGATACTGTGGAGGGCTGTCAAAGTTTTAAACGGGACAATGATAGGGTGCAAAACTGGGCAGATGGAGTTCAACCAAGATAAGTGTGAGGTGGTTCATTTTCGAAGGACAAATATGATGGAAGAATATGGCATTAGTGGTAAGACACTTGGCAGTGTGGAGTATCCGAGGGATCTTGGGGTCAGTGTCCATAGGACATTTGCACCTCCTACGCAGGCTGGCTCTGTGGTTAAGAAGGCATATGATGCATTGGCCTTCATCAATCGTGGGATTGAGTTTAAGAGCTGAGAGGTAATGTTGCAGCTATATACGACCCTGGTCATACCCCACTTGCGAGTCCTGTGATCAGTTCTGGTCGCCTCACTACAGGAAGGATGTGGAAACCATAGAAAGGGTGCAGAGGAGATTTATAACGATGTTGTCTGGATTGGGGAGCATGCCTTATGAGAATAGGTTGAGTTAACTCGGCCTTTTCTCCTTGGAGCGACGGAGGATGAGAGGTGACGTGACAGAGGTGTACAAGAAAATTGATCGTGTGCATAGTCAGAGGCTTTTACCCAGGGCCAAAATGGCTAGCAAGAGAGTGCATAGTTTTAAGGTGCTTAGAAAGAGGTACAGAGGTGATGTCAGGGATTTGTTTTTGTATGCAGAGAGCGGTGAGTACGTGGAATGGGCTGCCGGCGGCGGTGATGGATGCGGAAGCGATAGGGTATTTTAAGAGACTGCTGGATGGCTACATGAGACTTCGAAAAGTTGAGGTCTATGGGTAAACCTGGGTAACTCTATGGTAGGAACAGGTTCGGCACAGCTTTGTGGGCCGAAGGGCCTGTATAGTGCTGTAGGTTTGGTATGTTTCTATTATCTGAGTGGTCTATGGACTCTGGTTAATAACACCGGCTCTAAACTCATGTACTCTGCTCGGTCTATTCCTTTTCCCAAACAGATCATGACCAGAATCCTGCGATGGTAACCCTGGAGCAGCCAGTGCTTGCGGGAGGTCTCAGATAGATGGATAGATAGATAGATAGATAGATAGATAGATAGATAGATAGATAGATAGATAGATAGATAGATAGATAGATAGATAGATAGATAGATAGATAGATACTTTATTCATCCCCATGGGGAAATTCAACTTTTTTCCAATGTCCCATACACTTGTTGTAGCAAAACTAATTACATACAATACTTAACTAAGTAAAAAAAATATGATATGCATCTAAATCACTATCTCAAAAAGCATTAATAATAGCTTTTAAAAAGTTCTAAGTCCTGGCGGTTGAATTGTAAAGCCTAATGGCATTGGGGAGTATTGACCTCTTCATCCTGTCTGAGGAGCATTGCATCGATAGTAACCTGTCGCTGAAACTGCTTCTCTGTCTCTGGATGGTGCTATGTAGAGGATGTTCAGAGTTATCCATAATTCACCGTAGCCTACTCAGCGCCCTTCGCTCAGCTACCGATGTTAAACTCTCCAGTTCTTTGCCCACGACAGAGCCCGCCTTCCTTACCAGCTTATTAAGACGTGAGGCGTCCCTCTTCTTAATGCTTCCTCCCCAACACGCCACCACAAAGAAGAGGGCGCTCTCCACAACTGACCTATAGAACATCTTCAGCATCTCACTACAGACATTGAATGACGCCAACCTTCTTAGGAAGTACAGTCGACTCTGTGCCTTCCTGCACAAGGCATCTGTGTTGGCAGTCCAGTCTAGCTTCTCGTCTAACTGTACTCCCAGATACTTGTAGGTCTTAACCTGCTCCACACATTCTCCATTAATGATCACTGGCTCCATATGAGGCCTAGATCTCCTAAAGTCCACCACCATCTCCTTGGTCTTGGTGATATTGAGACGCAGGTAGTTTGAGTTGCACCATATCACAAAGTCCTGTATCAGTTTCCTATACTCCTCCTCCTGTCCATTCCTGACACACCCCACTATGGCCGTGTCATCAGCGAACTTCTGCACATGGCAGGACTCCGAGTTATATTGGAAGTCTGATGTGTACAGGGTGAACAGGACCGGAGAGAGTACGGTTCCCTGCGGCGCCCCTGTGCTGCTTACCACCGTGTCAGACCTACAGTCTCCCAACCGCACATACTGTACTTCTGACGCAGCTCTATCAGTACCTTCCCAGTGTATAAGTCATGAAGGGTTAGAGACATCTTTATTCTATGCAGGGTGCCTCATGCCACCTTCTATTAGACTTGATAAAGTCATCTCCTCGGACACCATCCTGCAGGGGTTGGATGATGTCTCATTCACCATACCCACACTCTCCCTGGGTCCTGTGCTGCCTCCTTCCTTCACCATGTCACTGATCAACGAATCCCTCGGGATCCCGCATTTTTCAGGCGCGAGCTGCCGCAATCCAGGAACGGCACATTCATCTTTGCAAACACTTCACACCATGACAATTACGCCATATACGGGAGAACAAGTGCAATTCCACCTCCCACCCACTAGGGAGAATGCAACCAGTCTGGCAGGATGTAGAAGGAATTTACCAGAAAAGATAAACTCTAAACTGGGAAATAGATTTTAATGCAGTGAAAACAAAAGTGAGATGTTGAACTTTGCTAGCGTAATTCGGTAGTAATGACACATCGATCTATAAGGCGTTGGGAAGCGTGGTCGAACAGAGGAATCTGGGAAAATAGATCCATAATTCCTTGAGAGTGGCATCACAGGTATATAGCGTCATAAACAGAGCTTTTAGAACGTTGCCCTTTATAGGTCAATGTACTGCATCGAGGATATGCATGCTATGTTAGAGTTAAACTAAGTTGTTGGCGCGGCTTAATTTGGATTAATGAGTACATTTCTGGTCACTGACCTACCGGACAGATGTCCAAATGATTGAAAGGGTGCAGAGGAAATTTAAAAGGATGTTGCCTGCACTTCTCTATTGGCGCTATAGGGAATGTCGAAAAATGTTAGGATTTTAGTTTTGAACGGCATAGTAGTATAGCGCAGAACGTGATGTCTCACCGGGCCAGTGGCCTGCGGTCGAATCCGACCGCTTTGTAAGGACTCAACCCTTCCTTCTCGCAACAACATATGTTTCCAATCTCCTCCTAGATGCAAAGATATTTGGTCTGGGGGTTACTTAGTCATTTGAGTATATTTGGTGGCGCAAACCTGTTGAAGCGGGCTGTATGAACGAAGGAAGAGGGAATGGATTGCATGGCATGCACGCTGGCTCCCTTCATTTATTTTACCTGATACACTTTGTAACAAAAGGTTCAGCAGATGGTTGGTACTCTGATTAACAGGATCACACACTATTCTATTTTCTCAACATTTGCAGGATTAGACAGATATTTACCTTTAAGAAGATAGTCAATGTTTCATTTGCAACTATTTGCAATCTACTGACCTGCTCCTTGTTCAACGTTTCCAGACGGTTCCGAAACATTTCTGTCAAACGCAGTATCTTCAGGAGAAGTGGCTCCTGCGCGTGGGTCTCCCTGGAATTGATCAAGATCCAGAAAATGCCTTTGTTCACTGTCACTCGATTTTGTGCCATCATCACGTTCAACGTCCGACAAACCTTCAGGGCGGGGTTTGATACATGCGTATATTACTCCCATGTCAGTTGCTTTGCTACCTGGAAAGTGCAAATTCAGGTTAATGAGCAAAATAGCACGTGGCTGACGCTAATTAGAATCTGGTTGACAAAACTCTCCTGTCCTAATTAAGTGGCAGAGTCCCAAATAAACAACGGAAGTCCCAGTTGTTTTCTTGTTTAGTTTTTGTCAGATATCTCACATAAGCCGCTTCCGTGATTAATCGACGGCTGAACTATACGGACTCAACAGTTTAGTACCTTAAAACGCAATCATCCATGTTGCATGGCCATTGATCAATTCCACTGAGAGTTTTTACTTGTGAATTAGATTCTCTTACTCAACAGTCGAACATAAAAAGAAATGCAAAGCATGAAAAATTGAGAATTCAAAACCTGAAATGTCGGCAGTTCAACAGTATTTTAACAGTGCTTATTTGAAACGCTTTTCGCAATATTACAGTAGTTAATTTTTTTAATTAGTCTCCATTGGATTTGCTCAACATTTTGGAGCAAGATGTGCTATTCGCCCTTGCAACGATTGCTCACGGTGTTCCAGGTTAGATAGCGAGCTGCGGTGGACGGCAATATAAGGTCCTGTACAGATGTTCGATTAGATATATATGATCATCCATTATTTTTCCAAACCAGCTAAAAGACAAGACTTATTTCTTTAGCTATGTATTATAGAATAACGATTCCATTCGTTGAATGAGCATGGTACATTCCTTTTGCACTGCTTTCAATATATCCTTTCTTAATTAATTGGCATATTATATATGAAATATCGAGACAAACTGAACGTGGATTCTGAGAGCATCATTTCCCTGCTGGTAGGCAGTAAAGAAGCTCAGATCGAGAATAAAGGGATCCATTAAATACAGATTAGTATGCATATCTTCTCTGTTGTGAATCCTTGGAATTCGCTAGCCCAGAGCGTTTAACATTCAAGACTGAAATTGCCAGACACGGTAAATCAGGAGGAAAGAAAGGTAAGAGCACGAATGTTGTGCTGATCCACGTTTCAGACACAAAGTGATGGAATGACTCAGGAAGCCAAGCAGCATCTGTGGAAAAGAGTACATTCGACATTTCGGACCGAGAGCGTTAAGCAGGACTGGAGAAATAAAAAGATGTGGAGTAGGTTACAAGGCGGGAGGAAGGGAAGAAGAAACACGAGGTGATAGGCGTAGCCGGGAGCGGGAGGGGTGAAATATAGAGCTGTGTAGTTGATTGGATTGGACCGATACAGGGCAGGAGAAGGGGGATACCTATGAAAATGAGGAGAGAGGGGGGAAGGTATGGGGAATGGTGGTGGGGTCATTACTAGATTTCGAGAAATAAATGCAATTAGTTTGGAGCCGACATCGACGGAATATAAGGTTTTGCACTTCCAACCTGAAGGCTGCCTCAACGCGAATTCATAACCGTCAAAAATCTGGACTTGATCACTCCCCTTTCCAACTCCAAACTCACTCCACCCAAACGTCTGTTCTCCACTCCCTCAACAACACAACCAGAGATAAGTGGGGACTGTAGCAGTCTGGCGTTGTGATTTCGACCTTGCTGAGGCTCATGGAGAACTCTCAGACTTACCCCTCGAGCAGGACCCCACGAATAAGTACCAGGTTATTCTCGCCAGCGTCATCACCGAGCTGGTTATCTCTGGGGATCTCCGATCCACTGCCACTAACCTCATTGTTCCCGCAACCAACACCTCCTGTATCTACCTCCTTGTCAGGATCCGTAAACTTACTTGTCCAGGTATTATTTCAGCTTGTTTCTGCCCCACTGAACAAAAATCTGCAGACCTCGACTCTGTTTTATCGCCCCTAGTTCACTCCCTTCCTACAAACATTTTTGACACTTCACACGCTCTTGATCCTTTCAACGAGTTCATATCCCCTGACCACCAACATCTTATTTTCACCGTGGATGTCCAGTCCATATACACCTCAACCACCACCCCCCGCCCCGCCCCTACCAGGAAGGGCTCAAAGCGATCCATTACGTTTTGGACTCAAGGCCCAACCAGTTCACCTCCAATACCCTCCGTCGGAATCTCTCCTTTAGTTCCTCCCACTTTTTTCAAAAAATATATACGGTGTAGTCATGAGTACTCGCATAGGTCCTAACTATTCCTGCCTCTTTGTGTACGTTCGAAACCTTACCCTGACACAGTGGTGTCCAGAAAACAACCTCTCCCTCAATATCACAAAAAACAAAGGAGCTGGTTATGGACTACAGGGGGAATGGAGACAGGCTAACCCCTAATGAAATCAGTGGATCTGGGGCTGAGAGGATGAACAGATTTAAGTTCCTTGGCATCGCATAACTGAAGATCTCACGTGGTCTGTACATACCGGTTGTGTGTTGAAGAAGGCACAACAGCGCCTCTTTCACCTCAGACGGTTGATGAAGTTTGGTATGGGCACACAAATCCGAAGAACTTTCTACAGGGGCAAAATTGAGGACATCCTTGCTGTCTGCACCACTGCCTCCCTTAATCGCAGGACCCTGCAGAGAGTGGTGCGGATAGCCCAGCGCATTTGTAGATATGAACCTCCCACTATTCCGAACATTTACAGAGAGGTGTGTAAAAAGGGTGCGAAGGATCACTGGAGACCCAAGTCACCTCAGCCACAAACTGCTCCAGATGCTACCATCCCGGGAAGCAGTACCATAGCATAAAAGCCAGAACCAACAGGCTCCGTGACAGCTTCTTCCACCAGGCCATCAGATTGATTAATTTATACTGACAAAACAGTATTTCCATGTTATGTTGACATTTAGGCTGAGAAGTAACGTAAACTGTTTTAC
Source organism: Hemitrygon akajei (assembly GCF_048418815.1). NCBI lineage: Eukaryota > Metazoa > Chordata > Chondrichthyes > Myliobatiformes > Dasyatidae > Hemitrygon > Hemitrygon akajei. Next base: position 4,904,779 of record NW_027331946.1, read on the forward strand.
TCCTCGTGTATGTGAAGGAAGCAATTAATAAAGACAATTCAATTCCGTTCAATACACATGTGACACCCCCCAACTTTTCTTAAGCTGCATCGACGACTGCTTTGGTGCTGCTTCCTGCACCCAAGCTGAGTTCGTCAACTTCAGCAACTTTGACTCCAACTTTCACCTGCCCTCATTTCTTTTTAACAATAACTATTACAGCACGGAAATAGGCCATCTCGGCCCTTCTAATTTACCTCATCTATTTCGGACAACACTCTCCCCCTTCTCGATCTTTCTGTCTCCATCTCTGAAGGCAGCTTATCTATTAATGTCTATTTTAAACCCAATGACTTTCAAACCTCTTCTCACTCTTGTAAAAGCGGCACCCCCTTCTCTTTTCTCCCCCTTTTGCGCCGTATATACTCTCAGGGTGAGGCTTTTCATTCCAGAACGAAGGAAATGTCCACCTTCTTCAAAGAAAGGGGCTTACCTTCTTCCACCATCAACGCTGCCCTCAAAACCATTTCTTCCATTTCACGTCCATCTGCTCTCAACGCAGACTCACACCACCTTACCAATGATACGGATCCTCCTATACTCACCTACCATCCATCAGCCTCCGCGTCCTGCACATAATTTTCTGTGATTTCCTCCATCTCCAATGGGACCCCACCACCATATACTTCTTTTCAGCCCCCCACCCCCCAATTTTCTGCTTTCCTCAGGGCTCGCTCTATGCACGATTCCCTTATTGATTGGTCCCCCAGAACCAAATTACACCTTGGCACTTGTCCTTGCAAGCGGAGCAAGTGCTACACCCTCAACCAAACATCCTCCCTCACTACTATTGAGGGCCCGAAAGAGTCCTTCCAGGTGAAGCGGCACCTAAGCCGTGAGTCTCTCCGAGTCATCTACCGCGCTCGGTGCTCCCAGTGTGGCCTCCTATATACCCGTGAGACCCGGCGTACAGTGGGAGACAGCAGCTTCCATTCCACTTCCCATTCCCATTCCCATACGTCAATCCATAGCCTCCTCTACTGTCGCGATGAGACCACATTCGGTTTAGAGGAGAAACTCCTTCCCTTCAGTCTGGGTAGCCTCCAGACTGATTTTATTAACATCAATTTATCGAACTTCCGGCAATTCGACATCCGCTTTTCCTTCTCTCAACTTATCTCTTTGTCTACCTATCGCCTCGCGCTGGTACTCCTTTCCCCACTTCATTCTTCAAGGCTATTTATCCTCTTCTATTAGATTCACCTTCGCCAGCCGTGCATCTCTTACATCAATCAACTTCTCAGCTCTTTACTTCATTCCTCCGCCTACTGGTTTCACCCATCAAGATGTTTATCCCCCTCCCCCACCAAAAGCATAGTGCGGGTATGCCGTTTCTTCCAACTAACCCTGCCCACGACTCCACACGGATCTTTCGTAACCATGGAAACATACAAAATTCTGCTGTAACTCAGCATGTCAGGAGACATTTATGGATGGGAATAAACAGCTTCGGACCGCGACGCTTTATTAGGACAGGATTGGAGGGTGAAAGATTTGAGATGATGGATTGGTGTGAAGGAGCGGGTTGTTGTTCTGTGAGAGGCGGAGCGCAGGGTCTTGTGTATAAATGTGAGGTTATCCACTTTGGTTGCAAGAACAGGTAAACATATTATTATCTGAATGGTGGCCGATTGGGAAAAGGGGAGGTGTAACGAGACCTGGGTATCATTGTACACCAGTCATTGGAGGTGGGCATGCAGGTACAGCAGGCGGTGAAAAAGGCAAATGGTATGTTGGCATTCATAGCAAAAGGATTTGCGTACAGGAGCAGGGAAGTTCTACTGCAATTGTACAAGGCCTTGGTGAGAGCGCACCTAGAGTATTGTGTGCAGCTTTGGTCCCCTAATCTGAGTAAAGACATTCTTGCCATAGAGGGAGTACAAAGAAGGTTCAACAGATTGATTCCTGGGATGGCAGGACTTTCATATGAAGAAAGACTGGATCGACTAAGCTTATACTCACTGGAATTTAGAAGATTGAGGGGGGATTTTATTGAAACGTATAACATTCTAATGAGATTGGACAGGCTAGATGCAGGAAGATTGTTTCAGATGTTGGGGAAGTCCAGAACGAGGGGTCACAGTTTAAGGATAAAGGGGAAGCCTTTTAGGACCGAGATGAGGAAAAACCTCTTCACGCAGAGAGTGGTGAATCTGTGGAATTCTCTGCCACAGGAAACAGTTGATGCCGGTTCATTGGCTATATTTAAGAGGAAGTTAGATATGGCCCCTATGGCTAAAGGGATCGGGGGTATGGAGAGAAAGCAGGTACAGGGTTCTGAGTTGGATGATCAGCCATTATCATACTGAATGGCGGTGCAGGCTCGAAGGGCCGAATGGCCTACTCCTGCACCTATTTTCTATGTTTCCATGTTTTTATGCTCCAAAGCTTGATATTTGGGAGCTACATATATGCATAACATAGTTAAATTCTATCTAATTATTTTAATTTTCTATATTCTTGAGTAGATGTTAATAAAGATAGCGATTCTAACATTAAGACCTGACGCAATTGTGATCTATTGCTGCTGGTACGTAACAGTTCACATTCAGCCCCTCTAACCATCAACAAGATGGCGGCTGCTCTCCCTTATCAGCCACATGTTTCTGCCCGCTCCACATCTCCTCGATCCCTTCGGTCTCCACACATCTGCCGATCTCTGTTTTACGTCAGGATGATTACTGAGTCTTCACTGCCTTCTGTGGTGGAGATTTACAGACATTCACCACCATCAGAGTGAAGACATTTCCCCTCATCTCCGTCCCGGACAGTCCACCACCTTTTTCAGAGACTGGGATCCCTGGTTCAACCGATAATGATGTTGTGCATTTCAATGTGTTCACCTCTCAGTCCTCGATTCTCCAGATGAAAGGGTCATCGCATTAGATCTTTCTTTATATGATGATCCCACCACTCCAGGGATCAGTCTGATGAATCTTCATTGCACTCTCTATAACAAACACTCTCTATCCTCTTTGTTAATCCTCTATGGAATTAATTTCCATCTTCTACAACCCCGTTTTGCCCCAACCACTCACATCCCACCCCTGTCACTATTTCCTCCTTCCCACCTCCCCCCTCACTTGGATCCATCTCTCACTCCCCAGCTCTTGCCCCATCCCCACCCCTCACCTCTTTTCTCTGACTATTTCCCGTCCACTCTCAGTCCAGAGGGAGGGTCTCAGCCCGAAATATTTACCTCCACAGATGCTGCCCGACCCACTGAGTTCCTCTGGCAGTTTGTTCTTTGGCTTTGGGGAGAGGGATTTTACAGAATTTTCCAGGTACAATCTTAACAAAGCCCAAATAATTGTTAAAGTCATTTCACTCTGATATCCAATAACTTTTACGATAAATTCAATGTAGTTTTGACTTCCTTCCCCACCCACTGCACCTCAGTCCCTCACCATTTAAACCATTTAGTGTTTCTGTTTCTCCTACAGAAGTGGGTGATCTCACATTTCCCACATTGGACCAGCTGACCAGTTGTTCCCACTCACCCCTTTTGCCTCAGTTACGCTGAAATCTCTCAACAACAGACACAGTAAATAGAACCGTACAGCACAGGAACAGGCCCTTCGGCCCACAATAATGTACTCAACCAATTAAATTTGTTACCGAAATGTTAACCAATCAAATCCCTTCTGCCTACAAAATGTCCACAATACTTCTATTTTCCTCACATCCGTGTGCCTATCGAAACGTCCCTGAGAAGTCCCCAAATATCTGCCTCTACCACCACCCCAGGCAGCACATTCCAGCGACCCACCACTCTCTCTGTAAGGAACACTTGCCCCTGACATCTCCTTTCAAACTACCCCTTTTCACCTTGAATGTATGGCCTTTGGTGTTAAACATTGCTACCATTGTAAAAGATATTGTCTGTCTACTCCATATATGCTCCGTATAATCTTATCTAGTCCATCCAGTCTCACTCCAGCCTGCGCCGCTCCGGAAAAAACAACCCAAGTTTGTCCAAACTCTCGTTATAGCTCATACCCTCTAATCCAGGCAGTGTCCTGGTAAACCTCTTCTGCGGCCTGTCCAAAGCCCCGACATCCTTCCGAGAATGGGGCTGCCAGAACTGTATGAAACACTCCAGATGTGGTCTATCTCGAGTTTTATGAATTTTGAATGCAATATCTTGATTTTTAAAGGCAAACATGCCATTTACCTTCTTCACCACACTGTCAATCTGTGTAGCTACTTTCAGGGAGCGATGAACTTGGACTCCAAGATCCCTGTGTTCATCAACACTGTTCAGGGTTTTGCATTTAACAGTGTACTGTCTCATACATTCGACCTACCGAGGTTCCAAGATGATCATCACTAATCAAATCTCCCTTAATTTATCTCAGGTCCTGTTGAATTTATTGCCAAGTGCACAAGTACGGGAAGGTAGAGGTACAGAGAAACACTGACTTGTGGCAGCATCACAGGCAAGTACATTCAGATAACACACGGAGCATAAATTATACAGAATCTTTGTCAGTAACAATATAAATTATCATATAATGTCGTTAACAATATATAGAGTTTTGTGACGTGACCGGTTTATAAATATATAATATGTGTCGATAACAAACTCAGAAATGTTGAATTTGGTCCGTCGTCGATTTGTTGACAATTTGGGAACAACCTGGCTGTAAGCACCGGTCCCTACAACACCGACTGGGAGGCCCAAGAGCAGTCTGGTTATTCCTTCTCACAGACAACAGGAACAAGAGCAGGCCATTCAGCCCCTTCAGTCCATCCTGTCATTCAATAAGACCCCAGGCCTGTCCATCCTTGCCCCCATTCAACACCGACCGCTTCTATCCTCACTTTGCCCCGACCATTGGCCCCACTTACAGGTCAACAGTCTGCCTGTGTTTGCCCCCCCCCCATATGGTGAATCCCCCTGCTCACCACCACCGTGGGCTCAGACATTTTCACGGTTGAGACCCTCCTGTCCCCACCGGGACAAACATCCTGTCCTCCCCCTCTCTCACCATCTTCATCCTTTCAATAAAATTGGCGGGATAAATAAATAAAAAAGCGGGGACATTTACTTTGAGGTTTGTTCCACTTTAACGGAGAGATCGGAATGGGAGCGGGAGACCGGTCTATGGTGGTACCACCCTCTCGACTGTTCCGCCTCCGCTATTGGGTGTAACCAGTAATTGACATCTGTTCGCATCAATGAGAATAACGTAGCTTGTGTATGCTCTGTTGACAGCGCCGGTGGGTGTGGGATGACGTGATTGGTACCTCAGCCGTCAACACATCTCAATGCCAGCCAGGCAGCGTGGTTGAGTGAACTCGGCCTTTTCTCCTTGGAGCAACGGAGGATGAGAGGCGAACTGATAGAGGTGTATAAGATGAAGAGAGACATTGATCGTGTGGATAGTAAGAGGTTTTCCCCAGGGCTGAAATGGCTACAACGAGAGGGCATAGTTTTAAGGTGCTTGGAAGTCGGTACAGAGAAGATGTCAGGGGTAAGTTTTTACGCATAGAATGGCGAGTGCGTGGAATGAGCTGCCGGCGACGGTGGTGAAGGCGCATACGATATGGTTGTTTAAGACACTCCTGGATAGGTTCACGGAGCTCAGAAAAATAGAGGGCTATGTGCAACCCCAGGTAGCTCTAAGGTAAGGACATTTTCAGCACAGCTTTGTGGGCCAAAGGGCCTGTATTGTGCTGCAGGCTTTCTATGTTTCTATGTGTGCAACGTAAAGTACCGCACACGTGTCGTTAGGTCCTGGTGTGGGAGGCACTTGCATTTTAAAACACCTGAATGGCCGTTTATTCTGGTTTCAGAGCGACAACAAAATCAATGGCGGGATTCACCCAGCTGTGCCGTTGTTGGACTGGGCAGCGTGCTGCTTGTTTCGAGTTTGGTCACAAAATCCCAGTTGTTTTGGGAGAACTATCTGGGCTGATCTGGTTTCGAGTAGATTAATCAGTGTAGTGTCTCGCTGTTGAGTATTTTGAAAAACCTCTCGTCCGTGTAGTCTTTGCCTCCTGGTAAACGAAACACTCTGACAATTTGGACCATAGGTAACCCTTCCTCTAAAAGCCAGGGGATTATCAGACAGCTGGTCGCTGAGAGCAATTATGTTTGTTCATTGTTAAAATTCGCCCAGAGTCAGATAGATGGAGTTGATGTGGAGATCGGGAGTGTCACAGAGAAAGGACCCCACAGACGAGCCATCTCCATTGTCCATCCGGTTGCCGACAAATGGTGGGTCCGCAGGGGATCTCCGGCCACTCGTGGCCACCCGAGGTCCCCTGAACACTAGTGGTGCTGAGGTGTCAGTGTTGGGGGTCGTGGAAAGACACATGGAGTCTGCACAGGATTAACATGGAATCGGGAGCTTGTCTCTCGGTCCAACACCGTGATGTCCAGCTCACCGAGTTACTCATAAATTCCATCCCCTGACGTAGCTTGGGCACATACTTAAAATACAAAGTTGATGTAAAAAGTTCATCAATTTAATGCTTGTTTTCAGATCACCATATAAATAAAATCAGATATCTCTTCGAATGCAGTCACTGGACCAGCTTGCATTATTTAAATTGTCAGAACTTTTCCAGTCAACATACCAATACTGTACACATAACTGGACCACACATCTCTCAAAACCGATGCTGCAGATGATGAAATCACGGCTGATCTGATCTGAAATTTCATTGCGTATTCCCCCATGTCCATCCCTGTGACCCACTGTTTATCAGGAATCTCGGCCTTCAACAGAACCAAAGGCTTTGCTTCCACTGGCCATTGAGGAGAAGAGTTCAGAACACCCTCAGGCAACACAGGAACAATACATGTACACGTCTGAAATCAAGACATTCTAGTAAAGGAACAGATGTTTGCTGTACAGATCTCGCACTCTTACTTTGAAACAGGTGCCATTGTTCAAGAGCTATTCTTAAACTTTACTTAACCTGTGGAAAATGTCAATCGTGCAAATAGGTAACATAGAAAGACATGGAACATAGGAAACCTACAGCACAATACAGGCCCTTCGGTAAACAACGTTGTGCCGAACATATCCCTATCTTAGAAATTACCAGGGTTACACATAGACCTCTATTTTTCTAAACTCCATGTACCTGTCCAGGAGTATCTTAAAACAGCCTATCGTATCCGCCTCCACCATCGTTGCTGGCAGCCCATTCCAACACTCACCACTTTCTGCGTAAAAAGAACTTACCCCTGACATCTCCTCTGTACCTACTCCCCAGCACCATAAACTTGTGCCCTCTCGTGGCAGCCATTCAGCCCTGGGGAACAGCCTCTGACTATCCACACGATCAATGCCTCTCATCGTCTTATACACCTCTATCAGGCCAACTCTCATCCTCCGTCGCTCCAAGGAGGAAAGGCCGAGTTCACTCAACCTGTTTTCATGAGGCATTCTCCCCAATCCAAGCAACAACCTTGAATATCTCCTCTTCACCATTCCTATGGTTTCCACATCCTTCCTGTTGTAAGGCGACCGGAACTGAGCACAGGGTCCTATATAGCTGCAACATTGCCTCTTGGCTGCTAAATTCGTTTCCACGATTGATGAAGGCCAATACACCGTATGCTTTCTTAACCACAGAGTCAACCTGCGCAGCTGCTTTGAGCGTCTTTTGGACTCGGACCCCAGATCCCTCTGATTCTCCAAGCTGCCAGGAATCTTACCATTAATACTATATTCAGCTATCATATTTGACCTACCAAAATGAACTACTTCACGCTTATCTGGGTTGAACTCCAACTGCCACTTCTCAGCCCAGTTTTGCATCCTATCAAAGTCCCGCTGTAACCTCTGACAGACCACTACGCTATTCACAACACCGCCAACATTTGTGTCATCAGCAAACTTACTAACCCATCCCTCCACTTCCTCATCCAGGTCAATTAGAAAAATCACGAAGAGTAAGAGTCCCAGATCAGATCCCTGAGGCACACCACTGGTCACCATGCAGAATATGACCCGGCTACAAACAGTCTTTGCCTTCTGTGGGCAAGCCAGTTCTGGATCCCCAAGGCAATGTCCCCTTCGATCCCATACATCCTTACTTTCTCAATAAGGCTTGTACGGCGTAACTTATCAAATGCCTTGCTGAAATCCATATACACTACATCTACTGCTCTTCCTTCATCAATGTGTTTAGTCACATCCTCAAATAATTCTAACAGTAGGAACACAGAAAGCAAAGCCGCCAGAAGTGGTTCAAAAACAAATATCTCCTTGATCGCTGATTCAATGCAGAGACAACTGATTGTTTGAAAATAAAGATCCAAAATAAATATCAGAAGCTGAATTATTCACAACTCAATTCCCCAAGATTTTCTGAGAGTGTGAATATTGTGTACCGTTTCTTACAAATAGCCTCGCCCACTGCCCCTCACGGATCTCACGTAACCATGGCAACACACAGAGTGCTGGGGGAACTCAGCAGGTTAGGCAGCATTTAAGGATGGGTGTAAGCAGTCGACGTTGCGGACCGAGTCCCTTCATCAGGACTGGAATGGAAAGGGGAGGAGGGCAGACGATTGACTGATTTGGAAGGTGCGGTTTGTTGTTCTGTGAGACTCGGTGCTCAGGGTCTGCGTGCGAGCTGTCAGAACATTCCTCGGAACAGGGAGCGGCCGCTCCGCTGGAATCAAATCCAAACCGGTTCGACAAAACACTGTCATTCAAGTGTGAAGAAAGTTTAATATTGTATTTTACCCTTTCTGCTACAGGGAAGAGCAGTAGAACCAAAGGCACAATGTAAAGAACATTACTGGGCTCTCGAACGTCGACTTTTCCATAGTTGCTGCCTGGCCTGTAGAGTTCCTCCAGCATTGTGTGTGTTGCTCGGATTTCCAGCATTTTCCCTTTTCTCTTGTTTGAGAGAGATCGGTGACGGGGTCACTGCCCCGTGGGATATTTCATATGTTACTACCAGTGGGAAAGATTTTTTTCTGCTCGCACTCAGTAGTAACCACTCTCGTTTCTCTTAATCCATTTGGACAGCAATTGACTCGTTAACATGAACTTGTCAGGACTCCCTGCTCCCACGAAATTTTCTCCCGATCCCGACCCAAAGCTGAGCCTCGCTGTAAACGCTGAACAATTGTACAGAATCATAGACAACACTTACCTCTGATATTGTAACCGGACAGTTCAGTGTGGTCCCGGGAAATCACTGTCTGACACCCCGGGTGAGCGACAATGCTCCTGCACCTGCTTTCTGTCCGGATTTCCGTGTAGTTGTCTTCTTTTTCTTTCATCGCAACCAATGGGGCGGAGTTTCTATGTTTAACTCAGCGAGTCCTAGGCAGCGGATTTGATCCAGCCCGTGTTCTGGGAGGATCTGAGCTCCGCCCGGTGTGGAAACAGGACGGCCTGGAGTAGGTAGAGTTTCAGTTCAAACGCCCCTTAACTGTTCAGGTACAGGGAGCTGTCTTTCTTCTGATATTATACCAAACACGTTCTGCTATATGTATTCACACTCAACTGGAATAAATCTGGTCAAAAATAGTCAGGAAGGAAAAGTTAAACTCCAGAAGTTTTGATCAAACAGGAACACACGAGGGGATGTTGGGCCTCCTAACGAGTATTAAGACTATAAGACCATAAGACATAGGATAGAATTAGGCCTTCGGCCCAGCAAGTCTGCTCCGCCATTTACTCATGTCTGATCCTTTTTTACCCCTCCTCAATCCCACTCCCTGGCTTGCTCCCCATCACATTTGATAGGTGGTCTGGTCCCCAGAGCTTTATGGGGTTTACTGCATTTCACTGAAGGAGGTAAGAGATGAGATTGCTGGGCCCTTGCTCAGTATCTTTCTGTCCTCTCTAGCCACCGGCGAGGTCCCGGAGAACAGGCAAGCCGATAATTTTGCAACGCTGTTTATGAAAGGGGTAAGGAGAAGTCCTGGGAACTGTAGACTGGTGGGTCTCACATCAGGTGGACTGAAGTTGCTGAAGGACATTATTCGGGTTAGGATTTTTGAGCATTGGGAAACCATGGCCGAAGTACGGAGAGCCATTTTGGCTATGTGTTTATTAGGACGAGTCTTATTAAATTGAGCGTTTTGACAAGACGATGAGAAAGATTGCTGAGGGTGAGACACTGAATGTTGTCTACATGGATTTTAGTAAGCCATTTGACAGTCCCTCGTGTGAGGCTAATCCAGAAGAGGAGGATGCACGGGATCCGCAGCAAGTTCGCTGTTTGAATTCAGAACTGGTTTGTGCATGGACGGCAGGTGGTAGCGGCTGAAGAGAGTAATTCGAGCTGGTGGTCTGGAATTAGTCGAGATCCGCAGGCGTCTGCATCGGGACCTCTGCTGTTTCTGCTGTATATAAATGATCCGCAAGGAAATGCAGAGGAGTTTGTTAGTACATTTGTGGATCATACTAAGACGGGTGGAATTGTCGATGGTGTAGAAGACTGGCAGTAAATACAATGTGATACAGAACAGTCACAGATGTGACTGAGAAATAGCAGACGGAGTTTAACCCAGATAAATATGAGGTGTAGCCCTTCGGTAGGGCAAAATGCAAGGAAATAGTACACTGTCAGGAACAAGTTCCTTAACAGTATTGCTCAGCAGAGAGATCTGCGATCCAAATTCATAACTCAGTGTAAGTGGCTACACAGGTGGATAAGGTGGTGGATAAGGTGGTGAAGAAGGCTTATGGAATGTTTGCCTGTATCTGTCGAGACATTGAGCTCAAAAGTTAGGAGATTATATTGCAACTTTATAAAACTCTAATAAGGCCGAATCTGGAGAACTAGTACATTTCTGGTCATTCCACTAAAGAAAGGATGTCGCGACTTTGGAGATAGTGCAGAAGAGGCTTACAAGGATTTTGCCCTGTATAGAGGGTATGAGCTATCATCTTAAGCTGGCTAACTGGGCTGATCGCTGGAGCACAAAGTTTGAGGAGAGATCGGATTGAGGTTTAAAATATTAAATATTTAAAGATTTAAGTAGAGCTTACATGGGCTATCTGTTTCCCATGGTTGAAATGTCTCATATTAGAGGGCATGTATTGAAGGCAGGAGGGGGTAGCTTCAAGGGGGATGTGAGAGGTAAGCTTTGTTATTCAGAGTCGTGTTCAGAGAATGTGCTGCCTGGTATGGAGGGAGAGGCAGAGACATTAGAGGTTTTTAAGAGAAGTTTGGATAGGCATTGATGTAAGGAAGACTGGGGATATGGACATGGTGTTGGTGGGAAGGATTAGTGTTTGTGTGCTTTGATTTGCCTCTGAGGTGCTTCGGCATTAGATTGTGGGACACATGGTCTGTTCCTGTGATGAACTGTTCTGTGTTCTCTGTGGACGAGTTCTCCAGTCTGTCCTGACTGAGCAATGACAGGATATTTTCCCCGACTAGTAATACCACAAGCCCCTTTTAATCCCTCCCACTCTATTGCGTCTAAAACAACGGAACCCTGGAATACCGAGCTACCGTCCTGTAAACAAATCTAATGGCTACAGTAGCTCATCTGCCTTTCCTTCACTGCACTGCACTTTTGATTCCTCACTCTCCCTACTCCTTCCTCCCTCCCCTCTCCCCCTTTTACTCAACCTTTCTCTCCTAAGCCACTCTCACACTCTCTACCTCTCTCACTCGCCCTCTCATCATCCTTCAGTCCCTTTCTCTCACAATCTCCTCCTCTCTCTCCCTCTCCTCATCTCTCACTCTCTACTCTCTCGCCACCCCCCCCCCCCACCCCCGGTTCTCCATCTTCCTGCCCCAAACAGTGAAACACATCTTCAGCTTTCCCCTCTCCAATTTCCATAGCCACACCCTGCCCTATCCCCCACTCCCTGCTCCAACAGCAGAAATGGGTAAATGCAATACTGAAGTGACTTTTTTTTTTCATACCCGCATGAGAGTGAATTGTCAAACTGGTCCGATTTGATTTCAGCAGAAAGGCCGCTCCCTGTTTTGAAGAATGCGCACGGACCAGTAGCTGCTTACACACAGGCCCTGAACTCAGAGTCAAACAGAACAACAACCCGCATTGTCCAAATCAATGATCTGGCCTCTTCCTCATTCCTTTCCAATTCTACTGAGGTGTCTCGGCCCGAAACTTCGATTTATTATTCAGTTCCATAGATGCGGCCTATCCAATGTCTTATGGAACTTCAGAGTTACATCCCATCTCCTGCATTCAGTGCAGTCATTTATGAAAGCCAATGTGTCAAAAGCTTTCATTACTGCCCTATCAACCTGTGATGCTTGATTCAATAAATAGTGGTTCTGCGTTCCTCGGACCCTTTGTTCTACCGCACTCCTCAGTGCCGCACTGTTCATTCTGTAAGACCTACCCTGTTTTGTCCCACCTAACGGCAAATTATCATGTCTGCCTGCATTAAATTCCATCTGGCATCTTAAGCCCATTTTTCCGGCTGGTCCAAATTCCACTGTAAGTTTTTCTCACTGTCAACTATACCCCAATCTTGGTGTCATCCGCAAATTTGCTAATCCAGTTAACCGTATTACCATTCAGATCATTGATATAGATGACAAACAGCAACGGAACCAGCACCGATCTCTGCGGCTCTCCACCAGTCACAGGCCTCCAGTCATAGAGGCAACCATGTACTACCATGCCCTGCTTTCTCCCACAGCGACAATGTCTACTCCAATTTTGTACCTCAATTTAAATGTATAGCAATTGAACTTCTTTGATCAACCTCGGACGCGGGACCTTGGCAAGTGCCTTGCTGAGCTCCATGTAGACAGCATCTACCGCCTTAAATTCATCAACATTCCTCGTAACCTCATCCAAAAACTGTAAGATTGCCCAGAACGCACAGTCATGCTGAACAATCCTAATCAGTCCTGTCTGTTCAAATACTTTGAAATCCAGATTTCCAATAACATTCCCACTAGTGTCATTATACACACCTGATTTCCTGGTTTATTTTTGGAGTCTTTCTTAAACAGTGGAAGAAAACTAGCTGCCCTGTAATTCTCTGGTACTTGACCTGACGCTAAGCATTATTTAAATATACCTGCTATGACCCCGGCAATTTCCACAATTGCCTCCCTCTCGGTCCGAGAGAACGACCTGTCCGGCACTGGAGATTTATCCACCCGAATTTCCCTCAAGTCAGCAAACACCTCCTCCTCTGTAATCTGTATAGGCTCCGTGACCTTACTTCTAATTTGGCTCACTTCAATACATTCTGCGTCCGTAAACACAGATGCAAAAAAGAAAGATCTCCACCATCGTTTTTTGTCTCCAGGCATAAATTACCATTCTGATAATGCAGATTGTCAATTCTGTCCCCTGCAGTCCTTTTGCTTTCAGTATATCATCAAGCAATACACTCAAAAACTTCTGTAGTTGTACCGTGGAGAGCATTCTGACAGGCTGTATCACTGTCTGGTATGGAGAGGCTCCTGCACAGATTTAAAGAAGCTGCAGAAAGTTGTAAATCTAGTCAGTTCTATCCTCGGTATTAGTCTACAAAGTATCCAGGACATCTTCAGGCAGCGGTGTCTCAGCAAGGCAGTGTCCATTAGTAAGGACCTCCAGCACCCAGGGCATGCTCTTTTCCCAATTCTACCATCAGGCACACACTCAGCGAAGGCACACACTCAGCGATTCAGGAACAGCTTCTTTCCCTCTGCCATCCAATTCCTAAATGGACATTGAATCTTTGGATACGACCTCACCTTTTACAGTATTTCTGTTTTTGCACTTTTTAATTAAATATTCTCAATATATTATACTATAATTGTAATACTTCATTATTATTATTATTATTATTATTATTATTATTATTATTATTATTATTATTATTATTATTATCATTATTATCTCTGCTGGATTATGTATTGCATTGAACTGCTGCTGCTAAGGTAACAAATTTCACGTCATACGTCGGTGATAATAAACCTGATTCTGATTCTCTTAAAATATCTGTGTTATTTCGTAGACTCTCCATCACCTTGTCTGCTAGGGCAACCTGATGCCTTCTTAGAATCATCCTGGTTTCTTTCTTAAGTGTTCTCTTGCATTTCATCAACTCCATAAGTACTTCATTTGTTCCCACCCATATCTTCCTGCTATGCTTCTCAATGTATTTCTTTACTAGAGCCACATATTTTGAATTTTCACTCCATTTAGAAAATAGTTTTATTTCTTCTTCCAAAGTGCATGACCATACACCTCCCAACACCGTATTCCATCTTCCATTTCTTTGCCCATTCACCTATTCTGTCTGTTTTTAATAGCCTGTCGACTACTTAAAAACTACTTACCCTTCCACTTTCCTTACGATCGTCTTCAAACCTTACAACAAAGCCACCAATTCGTCATCCAAGTCCTTAACATTTAATTTAAATGGAAGTACTCACAACCTAGACTCCTGTGGGACACCACTAGTTATTGGCAGCCAGTCCGACAACGCTCCCTTTATTCCCACTCCTTCCTTCCTTCCTTCAATCAGCCACTTCCTTATCCATGCTAGTGTCGTTCTTGTAAAACTATGAGCACTTTAGTCAATAATATAAAGCAGGATACCAGAATTCTTTTCGTTTATATAAAGAGTAAAAGGGAGGTGACTGTTGATATTGGACCACTACACTAACAATAATGCTTGTGAGCTAGTAATAAGGGACAAAAAATGGCAGATAAACTTAATTGGTCCTTTGCATTTGTCTTCACTGTGGAAGACACTAGCAGTGTGCCACTGGTACATGAGTGTCAGAGAGCAGGAGAGAGTGTCATTTGTATTACAAATGAAAAATTGCTAGGCAAACCCCAAGGACATAAGGTAGACAAGTCAGCTGGGCCAGATGGACTACATCCTAGAGTCCTGAGAGATGTTGCTGAAGAGATACCGGATACATTAATCATGATATTTCAATAATCAATTGAATCTGGCATGGCCCAAGGAGACTGAAAGATTGCAAATATCACTCTGCTCTTTAAGAACTGATGAAGGCAACATAAAAGAAATTATAGGCCAGTTAGCCTAGCCTCAGTGGCAAAGTGTTAGTGTCTATTATTAAGGATGAGGTTTCGAGGTACTTGGAGACAAATGATAAATTAAGTCGAAGTCCGCATGGTTTCTGCAAATAGAAACCTTCCCTTGACAAAGAGGTAACAAACAGGGTGGACAGAAAAACAGGAAGTGGACGTCATTTACTTGGTTTTTCAGAAGGCGTTTAAAAAGGTGCCACACATGAGGTTGCTTAACAAGATAAAATCTTATGGTTTTACAGGAAAGATACTTGCATGGATAGTGGAAAGGTTGACAGACAGGAGGCAGCGAGTGTGAATAATGGAGCGTTTCTGGTTGGCTGCCCGTGACTTGCGGTGTTCCTGAGGAGTCAGTATTGGGACCGCTGCTTTTCACATTGATTGTCAGTGATTTAGGTAATGAAATTGATGGCTTTATGGCAAATTTTGTGGATGATACGAAGGTAGGTGGAGGGGTAGGTAGTGCTGAGGAAGCAATGGGATTGCAGCAGAACTTAGACAGCAGCTGTGGAGACCAAGTCATTTGGTGTATGTAAGGCAGAGATAGATAGGTTTTTGATTGGCCAGAGCATCAAAGGGCATGGGGTGAAGGCAGGGGAGTGGAGATGACTGGAAGAATTGGATCAGCCCATGATTGAATGGCGGAGCAGACACAATGGACCCAATGGTCCACTTCTGCTTCTATATCTTACGCTCTTAAATTGGAAGAATTGACAGTAAAGTGGCAGATGGAATAAAGTGTTGGGAAATGTATAATAATGCATTTGAGTAAAAGGAACAATGGTGCAGACTATTTTCTAAACGGGGAGAACATCAGAGATGCAGAAAGGTCTAATTTTGGTCCTAAGTGCTTAACATCTTAAGCAGTCTCATGTGCGGCACCTTGTCAAAGGCCTCTTGAATATCCAATTACACAACATCAACCGTTACTCCTTTATCTGTCCTGCGTGTTACCTCTCCAAAAAAAAAAATCAACAGACCTTTTATGCAATTTTTTTGAGGAAATTGGACTGACGATGTGCCTTCAAGTCCCACAAATTCACTTTCTTGATAATCGATTCCAACATCTGCACAATCACTGAAGTCAGACTAAATGGCCTGTAATTCCCATTGTTCAGCCACTCTACCTGCTTGAAGGGTGGAGTGACATTTGCTATTTTCCAGTCTTCTGGAATCATTCCAAAACGTACTGATTCCTGAAAGTTCATTACTAATGCTTCCACAATCGCTTCAGGGAACTCTTTCAAACCCCTCGTGCGTACGCCATCTGGTGCACGTGATTTATCTACCTTCCGTCCTTTCAGTTTCCCAGCGACGTTCTCCCTATCAATGGTAATGTCACACATTCCATGCCCCCAGTGAAGACTGGTGCAAAATACTTATTCAGTTCTCTGCGTTACCTTGTCTCCAATTACTACCTCTCCAGCACAGTTTTCCAGCGGTTCGATACCCAGTCGCCTCTTTGTTTCACACTTCATGTTTCTGAAGAAACTTTTGGTATCCTCTGAAATATTATAGGCTAGCATACATTCGTATTCCAACTTTTCCTTTTAACCACTTCATTATTTGTTTTTTGTTGGTTTTTAAAAGATTCCCCATCTTTCAACTTCCCACTAATATTTGATCTATTATAATCCATATCTTTGGCTTTTTTTGTTGGTTTCGACTTCTCGTTAGCCACGGTTGTTTCATCTTGCCTTCAGAATTTTCCTCTTTGTGATGTGCCTTCCGAATTCCTTCCAGAAAATCCAGCCATTGCTGTTCTGCCGTCATGCCTGCCAGTGCTTTTTTCCCCAATTAATTCCTCCCTCATGCCTCTGCAATTTCCCGTACTCCACCGTTACATTGATACATCTGATTTTAGCTTCTCCTTTCGAACCCTTTGGCTGAATTTGATCATATTATGATCAGTTGCCCCTGAGGGTTCTTTTTATCTTAAACTCTCAATTCAATTTCGATTCTTTGCACAACAGCAATCCTAGAATAGCTGGTCCCGTAGTGGACTCAATCTCAAGCTTTCTCTATAAATCTATCTCGTAAACTTTCTAGAAATCCCCCCCCCCCCCCCCGGGATCCAGCACCAACCTAATTTTTCCAATCTATCTGTATATTGAAACACCGCATGACTATTGTAACATTTTCCTTTCGGCATGCATTTTCTATCTCACATTATAACTTGTAGATCATATTCTTGCTACCCTCTCGGGGGTCTGTATACAACTCCCATCAGAGGCATTTTACCCTTGTGGTTCCTTTGTTCTACCCACAACGATTCAACAATTCCGGATCCTATGCCCTTCTTTCTAAAAATTTGATTATATTTTATTGCCAACAGAACCACACCAGCACCTCTGCCTACCTTTCTGTCCTTTTGATACTATGTGTATCCTTTGACGTTAAGCCTCCAGCTGCAATCTTCTTTCGGCCATGAATCAGTGATTTCTACAACATCATACTTGCCAATTTCTAACTGTGCTACAAATTCATCTACCTCATTCTGTATAGTACATGCATTCATATTTAACACTTCAATCCTTTCCGATCTTGTCAACCTTCTATTTTGCAACATCCTGTTGACTGATTTTTTTCCTGATGATCAGTCTCTCTTTGCTAGTGATGTCACTAAACGTTGCATTGGTTTATAAACCCACTACCTCATCCTCAGCACTTTCACTCCAGTTCCCATCGCGCTGCCAAATTATTTTAAACCTTCTCGAACAACTCCAGTAAACCTGCCTGCATGAGTATTGGAAACTCCCCCCTTTTAGTTCAGGTGTAACATATCACTATTGTACAGTTCGCACCTTCCCCAGAAGGGATCCCGATGATCCATAAATCTGAACACCTGTTCCCTGCACCAGTCAGATATTCACCTGCAAAACCATCCTATTCCTACCCTCACTGGCATGTGGCAGATAGTAGTCCAAAGGTTACTAACATTGAGGTCTTGTTTTCCAGCTTCCTATCGAACTCCCAAACCTCTCTCTTCAAGACCTCCTCACCTTGTCTACCTATGTCATTGGTGCTACTATGCGCCAAGCCTTCTGGCTGCTAACTCGCGCCCTTGCGAATGCCATGGACCTGATCCGAGGTATCCCTATCCCTGGCACAATGGAGTGTCCTGTCCCATTCCCCAATAGGGGTCAAGTGCCACACACTCTCTTGTTGGGACTTCAGTGGATGGGACGGAGATGAAGGTCAATGGGACTCGACAGATTAACATATTACAGAAACTTTTCTGAGTACACTTGACTGTCTGGAAGTCCAAGTCCATACGTTTCTTGCAACAGTCTGCGGTCTTCCTGCAGATTTCTTCCTCTAGATCCCGCGGACTGTTTGGTGGTCCGTAAGGGTATGTGTTCATACCCTTCTTTATTCCTCAGTTCCAACAATAAAACTTCACCAGATAAATTATTCGGGCTGTCCTTACTGAGCACTGCCGTGAAATATTCCCTGACTAGTAACGTCACCCCTGCACCTTTAACTCCCTCCCATTCTGTCACATCTAAAACTATGGAATATTGGGCAGGTAGTCCTGGTATCACTAATAGTACAATATCATAACTCCATGTGTTGATCAATGCCCTGAGCTCATCTGCCTTTCTTTCTGTATTTCCTGCATTAAGATGTCTGCAACTTAGAACGTCAGTCACAGCAAGCTTCACCTTTTTGATTCCTGACTTAGTCTTCGGTCTTAACAATATCTGTTTGAGAAACTTGGAAAAGAACATGGATGGGAGAGGATGTAGGGCAGGTCAATGAGACTCGGCAGATTAACAATTCGACACGGAGACAGGGAGCCATGCACAGTAAAATTCCTGGTGAAGGATATGGTGATTGGGAATCATATCCTTGTGTGGGATTTGGAGACTTGGAATCGTGCGTAGCGAGATACGGAGACTGTGAATTGGGCGCGGTAAAAGTTCTCGTGTAGGATACAGGGACCGGGAAACATGCGTTGTGGGATTGGAGACTGGGAACATTAATCTCACCCTGTTTTTGTTTTTTATTTTTTCAGTAAGATGAGTAGCCTCGTCACTGTGGATAAATAAATAGTTAGTCTAATAATTCTGAGCAGACACAGTCTCTCTCACTCATCCACCTCACCTCACCACTGTTCTCCTTCAACCTGCTTTCTTCTTCATCCCTGTCCCTCACCCTCCCAAAGGGCCCCTCTCTCCTCATCAACCATCACCCTCAACCCTCCTTTCTCACCACCCATTCGTGCTAGCCCCACACTCTGCTCCCCAAAACTTCAATACTTCTGCCTTAAATCCGTCTCCCTCACCCCTCTCACTAACGCCCATCTCACTCGTCACTCTCTCCTCGCATATCCAGTCACTCAGACCTTCTTGCTCGCCGACCTTTCGCTCACCCATCCTATCTCGCCACCTCTTACACACACTCATCTCTCACCCCACAATCCTCACCATATCTCTGTACCACTCTCCCTATCTCACAAATCCTCTTCCACCGTCTCTACTTTTATCCCACACTCTCCTTCACCTCTTCACATCCCCTTATATCCTCTCCACTCTACCCCGCCGCTCTCCTTTCTCTCCCCACTCTCTTCCCCCTCACTTACCCATTATCAATCTCTTCCATACCTATTCTCTCAGTCTTTCCCGCTCTTTTTAGATTTTCTCTGCCACAGTCTTTCTATCCTCCTCTCTCTCCTCTTCTCCCTCTCCCCCTCTACTCTTACACACCTTCAACATCAGCTTGCCCCTTACCCTGTTCATCCCTCACTCTCCTCCTGCCCCCACCCTCACCCTCACATCAACAACATTTAAGAGGTTTGTGGAAATTGTAAGTGGGAATGTTACAGGTTCCAGAACCTAGAATTGACGTTCTTTATGTTAAGGAATTCACAGTTGGCAATGTCAGTGAACAATTTATCTAAAAATCCTTGAAAATTATTTTAACCCAACTGCAAATGTTGCGAGTCTGAGACAAACACAAGATGCTGGAAACGCGCAGCAAACAGGCCAGTAACTAACTGGTAACGTGACGGGTTCGAGAACCTGGGTAATTTTCTTTAAATCATGTTAGAGATTCTCTCACTCTTCCCTGCATCAGAATAACTAAATACACGCAGAACCTGAGCTCCGAATCTCACTGAACAATAACCCACTCCTCAAGTCAATTCAAGTCACTTTCATTGCCATTTCGACCATAACTGCTGGTACAGTCCATTGTAAAAGTGAGACAACGTTTTTCCGGACCATGGTGTTACATGACACAGTACAAAAACTAGACTTAACTACGTTTAAAAAAAACAACACAGAGAAAGCTACACTGGACTACAGACCTACCCTGGACTGCATAAAGTGCACAAAACAGTGCAGGCATTTCAATAAATAATAAACAGGACAATGGGGTAGTAAGGCGTCAGTCCAGGCTCTGGGTATTGAGGAGTCTGATACCTTTCAAATCAATACATAATCTGTCCCCCTCCCGTTTCATTTCCAATTCCACTGATGGGTCTCTGCTTGAAGCATCGACATTATTCAGTTCCATAGATGCTGATCCCTGCACCCTCAGTCTTGCCGTTATCTGCAGCTTTGCTGATCCAGTTAACCACATTATCATCCAGATTGTTGCTTTCGATGATAAAGAACAACCGATCCATCACTGATCCAGGCAGCACTCCACTGTTCACAGGTCTCCAGTCAGAGACGTGACCATCTGCTACCACTCCACTGTTCACAGGTCTCCAGTCAGAGACGTGACCATCTGCTACCACTCCACTGTTCACAGGTCTCCAGTCAGAGACGTGACCATCTGCTACCACTCCACTGTTCACAGGTCTCCAGTCAGAGACGTGACCATCTGCTACCACTCCACTGTTCACAGGTCTCCAGTCAGAGACGTGACCATCTGCTACTACGTTCCAGCTTCACCCACCAAAACAATGTGTATTATTTTCAATGCCGAAAACTGAAACGTCTTGACTACGTGGAACCTTGGCGAGTAACGTGCTAAAGTCCATGTAGGCAACATCCACTGTCATGTCTTCTATAAGATTACTGAGACACAACCTACCACGCACAATACCATGCTTCCATGTCAGCACATATGCTTTTCCCCCAATACTTCCTGCTTTGAAAATATACGCAGCTCAGTACATGAGTCACAGCATGATTAACCTGCGATTCCTGACTTTGTCTGAGGTCTTAGCAACACCAGATGGGAAACTAGATGGATGGGAGTGTACGGAGGACCGGTTAGTGGGACTTGGCAGATCATCAGTTCTACACAGAGACCGGGAGCCGTGCACAGTAAAACACATGGTGTGGGGTATGGTGATTGGGAATCATGCAAGGTACAACACCCGGTGTTGGGTAGGATGATTAGTAATGGAGCGCGATGAGATATGGAGACTGGGAATTGTGTCTGGAAATCCTCACCTTACCTCAATAACACTTAAATGATTCGTGGAAACTGTAACTGCGAAATCTGCAGGTTTCAGTCCCTAGGTCATTAAGGAATGTTGTATTTGAGAATGCCATGGACTGATTTATTTAACAGATCTTTGCAAATTATTCTCAACCCAATTGCAGACGATACAAGTCTGGGATAAACACAAGGTTCTAGAAACTCGCAGCAAACAGGGCAGCAACTGTAACTGGTAACGTTGCAAGTTCGAGATCCTAGGAAATTTTCTTTTAATCATGTTAAAGAATCGGTCACTCTACCCTGCAGCTGAAATGGTTAAATGCAATATTAAATACATTTTGCTCACACCCGAATGAGAGTGAATTGTCAAAGCGATTAGATCTGATTTCAGCAGATAGGCCGCTCCCTGTTCTAAGGTATGTGCTCGGACCAGCAGCTGCTTGCACGCAGACCCTGAGCTCAGAGTCTCACAGAACAACAACCCGCATCTTCCAAATCAATGATCTGGCCTCTTCCTCATTCCTTTCGAAAACCACTGAGGTGTCTCGGCCTGAAACGTCCATTTATTATTCAGTTCCATAGATGCTGCCGGACCTGTTGATTTCCTCCAGTATTTTATGTGTTGCCATGGTTACAAAAGATCGGCGAGAGGGAGCTTGTGGGACATTCAGCAGGGCAGTGTGAAACGACTTCAAATCACATACATGCTGTTGGAATACTTTTAGGGAATTAGGTATGAATAATTCAACTTCTGATATTTATTTCGGACCATCATTTAATCAGCCCCTTGTCTGTATTATGGATCGGAGATCAAGGAGTAATAGAGTCGTAGATAAGTACAACACAGAAATAGACCCTTCGGCCGAGGAATATAAACAGCCTAATCTTACCAGCCTACGCTGGGGCCGCAGTCCACCATACCCCTACCGTCCAAACGATCGTTTAAACAGTGACACCGTGTCCGCATGCACTGCTCTTGCTGGCCGCTCATTCCCCGCCCCTCTGAGCGAAGCAGTTTCCGCTCATGTTCCTCTTAAACTCTTCACCTTTCACCCATCACCCATGACCTCTGGTTGCAATCCCGCTCATCCTCGGTGGAAAACGCTTGGTTGTACTTACCCTACCTATATACCTCATAATTTTGGATACCCCGATCAAATCTCCTCTCAATCTTCCAACCTATTAAATCTGTCCTTATAGCTCGGGTCATCCAGACCCGGCAACATCCTTGTAAAATGTTTCTGTACTCTTACAACCTTATTCACATCTTTACTGCAGGTCGGTGACCAATTCTTCACAATGTACACCAAAGTCTTATACAAATTCAACATAACATCCCATCTCCTGTACACAATACATAGATTTATGAAGGCGAATGTTTGAAAATGTTTTCTTTACGACCCTATATATCTGTCACGCTACATTCAATGAATTATGGAACAGTAACCCCAGATCCCTTCGTTCTTCCACGTTCCACAGTACCCTATCGTTCACTGCTTCAGTCCTACCCCGGCTGTTCCTACCGGAGTGTAACACCTCGCCCTTGTCCGCGTTCAATTACCTTTGACGTTTTTAGCCCATTTTTGCTGCTGGTCCATTTCCCGCTGCAAGTCATGATAACGTTCCTCGCTATCCACTACACCCCTAATCTTGACGTTCTCTGCAAGTTCGCTGACCCAGTTAACTACATTATCATGTAGATTGTTGCTTTCGATGACAAAGAGCAACCGAGCCAGCGCTGATCTCTGCAGCTTTTCACTAGTCACAGGCCTCCAGTCAGAGAGGTAACCATCTACAGCTACTTTCTGGTTTCTCCCACCAGGACGATATCTTATCCTGTGTATTGAATGCAGAGTGACTGGACTGTCTTGACTATCCTCCCATGCGAGACCTTGGCAATTCTCTTCTGAACTCTATGAAGACTATATCCACTGCATTGTCTTCATCAACTTTCGTGGTAACACCCTCAAAAATATCTATAAGATTTCTGACAAGACTAACCACGTACGACGCCATGCTGACTGTCCATAATCAGTTAATGTCTATCAAATAATTCATATATCCTATCCCATGGAACAGCTCCCAATGTCTTTCCCACTAGTGATATCAGACTCACCTGCCTATAACATTCTCACAGAGTTTTAGACCCTTTCTGAAACAGAGGAACAGCATTAGCTATTTTCCAACGCTGAACTACCCGTTGTTCAGGATGATTAAATATCTGTTCCAGCCCCCCCCCCCCTCCAATTTCTGTACTTGCCTCCCATAGTCTGAAGAAGGACATTGTCAGTCCCGGGGATTTATCTTTCCCAATTTGCTTGAAGGCAGCAAACACCTCCTGTCTAATCCACAGAGGATCCAGGACCTCAGTACTTATACAGACTCTGTATCCATCTCCTGAGTAAATTCAGATGCAGAATATCCATCTCGTCCATCTCGTCACCTCGCTCATCTACTTTGGCTCCATGTATGGTTTACTGTTCTGATCTTTCAGAGGATATTTAAAAATTACTGGCAGCGGTAACTGGGAACACAGCCAAGTTAATGTTGCGGTTAGGAATACCACGGACTGATTATTTTGAAGGAATCTTGAAAATACTTGTTCTGAGGAATGTGCTTCTTGTAGATGCTTCTACACAGACCCTGAGCGAGTTTCACAGAACAACCACCCGCATCTTCCAAATCAATCCATGATCTGTCCTCTTTACCTTTCCTTTCCAGTTCCACTGAAGGGTCTTTGCCCGAAAGCTTGTCTTATTTCTCCGTTCCATAGATGCTTCCTGTCCTGCTGAGTTCCTCCAGCATTTTGTGTGTTACCATGGTTCCCGAAACATCAGCGCGTGGGGCCGAGAGAAGAGCAGCTTGCAAAGTCTTCAGAACATATCCTCCTTGTCAGAATATTCTTGGGGAATTAAGCTTTGAAAAATCAAACTTATGAAAATTATTTCTGATCTTTGTTTAATCAACCTGTCGTCTCTGTTAAAAATCAGATGTCAAGGTGACATAGAAAAGTACAACACAAGAACAGCCCATTCGGCTGAGCCACTTAAACAGCCTAATCCCTTCGAGCTGAACCGGGGCCAAAGCCCTCCACACCCCTCCACATCCCTCCCATCCAAACTGTCTCTCAATGGTTCAAATTGAACTCGCTTGTAACATGTGCAGCCGACAGCTCGTTCAGCACTATCACGACCCTCTGAGTGAAGATGTTTCCCCTCATGTTCTGCTTAAACTTTTCATCTTCAACCCTTAACCCATGACCTCTGGTTATAGCTCCACCCAACCTCAGTGGAAAACGACTGCTGGCATTTACCCTATCTGTACCCCTCATAATTTTCTCTATCTCTGTTATATCTCCTCTCGAACCTCTTCGTTCAAAGGAATAAAGTTCGAACCTATTCAATCTTACCTTACAACTCAATATATGCTCAAATTTGTTTTTATATTTTAAATGTATTTTAAATACTGCAGATGACGCGAGTCTGGAGTAAAAATAAAATGCTGGAAACTCGCTGCAAGCAGGGCAGCAACTATGACTGGTGTTCGAGACCCCAGGTAGTTTTCTTTCATTAAAGATCCCATCACTCTTCCCTGCAGCAGAAATGGTTAAATACAATATTAAAGTGATTTTGTTCACACTTTAATGAGAGTGAATCGTCGAACCGGTAGGATCTGATTTCAGCAGAAAGGTCGCTCCCTCTTCTGAGGAATGTGGGCGGACAGGCCGCTGCTGTCACACAGAACTGAGCCCCGAGTCTCTCAGAACAACAACCCGAACCTTCCGAATCAATCAGTAATCCGGCCTTTTCCCAGACTGGCGAGAGGGAGCGTTTGCTGTAGTGGGCAGGGCAGTTTCAATTACTTCAAAACGTATCCAAGAACATAACTTGGGGAATTTAGGAGTGAATAATACAACTTCTGATATTTACTTTGTGTGATCAACCCGTGGACTGTTGTAAATCAGCCACCAAGGAGTCACAGAGTTAAAGTGTCAGGGAAAGGTACAGCACAGAAACAGGCCTATTTAAACTCCCTCTCCCACCAACCTGCACAGGGGCGGTATCTACCATAGCTCTATCTTCTAAACTATCTCCTAAACATTGAAATCCAGTTCACATGCGACACTGGCGCTGGTAGCTCGTTCCACGCTCTGACGACCCACTGAGTGAAGAAGTTTTACCTCATGTCCCTCTTAATTTCTTCACCTTTCACCCTTCACCCATCAGTACCGGTTGTGGTCCTACCAACATTAGTGGAGAAGCCTGCTTGCATTTACCTCATCTATATCTTTCATAACGTTGTATACCTCTATGAAATCTCTCAATCTTCTATGTTCTAAAGAACCAGTTTTAATCTATTCAGTCTTTCCTTATAACTCACGTTTTCCAGACCCGGCCAAATCCTTGTAAACTTCCGCTGCCCTCTTTCCACCTGACTCACATTTTCCCTGCGGGGAGCTGGCTAAAGCTGCGCTCAACCATTCAGATTAGACACCGACAGTGTCCTGTACAACTTCAGCTTAACATCCCGTCCCGTGTACTCGGCACTTTGGCCTGTGTGCCGGCAGCCTGCTTCACCACCCCACTGATCTGTGACGTCATTTTGCCAGCTGGCCCACGTTCCGCTGCAAGCCGCTGTCGTATTCCTTGCTGCCGAACGCACTTCTACGTTTGGCGTCATCCGAAACTGTCCTGATGCACTTAACCACATTATCATTCAGATTGTTCATATCGATGAAAACAGCAGAGGACGGTCCCTAGTTTATCCCCGTAATCAAGGCAGCAGACAACTCCTCTGTAATTTGCATAGTCCATGGACTTGATGCCGTTTTGCCTTAACTCTGTAGACTCTCTCTCCGTCTCCCAAGGAAATACAGATGCACATTAAATACATCTCTCTGGCTGCACACACGGTTTACCATTCTGATCTCCCAGAGGACCAAGTCAGTCTCTTGCAACCCTTAGCTCTTAACATATCAGCATCACCCCGAGGAATCTTCTTCACCTTATCTGCTAAGGCAACATCGTGCCTTCTTTTGACTCTTCTGCTTTCTGTCGTAAGTGTAATCTTGCATTTCTTACGGTGATTATGCAACTCGTTGCACGAGGGGCTCTCCATCTCCGAGCCTCTGACACCCTGCCCCTTGTCAGCACACCGGAGTCTCCTCCACCCTCTGCTGGTGACTAAAACGTATCCGGCGGTTAATACATTCGTCAGGAGAACCAACAGGAATGGGATTTACAGAGGTGAGGATGCAATTAAATAAATTCATTGGAATCGCGAAAGATAGGGACAAATAACATACAGAAGGCAAACAAAGAAATGGAGTAAACATCATTGTACAATACTTTGAGAAAAGAAAATACCAGTAAATGTTTCTTAACCAGCAGACCACTGTCACCATCCACAGAAGCATTGCCGTGATTTTCGTGATGCAATATTTGGTTTTAGTATGTTTTTGGCAACAAATGTCCACAGATTGATCAAAAGTGAAGGAGACTATGTACCAGACCGAAAAAATAACACCGGTGAACACTCAGACCTGAAGAAAATTCCGATCGGCATGTAAGTATTCGGAATCCTGCTCAATATCTGGTCCGGGACAACGATCAGCAGATCCGCCGCTTCTAATACAACCCGTTAGCGAGTGACAACTCCGGAAAGAATTCCAAATGCAGAGCTGCAAAGGGGACTTGGGGTTGTGCAGGATACTCTAAAGTTTAATCTCCAAGGTTGGGTCGGTGGTGAAGTAGGCGAATGCAACGTTGGCGTACGTTTCTAGTGGTATAGAATACAAGAGCAATGATGTGACTGTGAGACTCTGTCGGGGCATGTCAGGGAGATCTCATAGAAACTTTCCGAATGTTAAAAGGCTTGAAAAGATTAGATATGGCAAAGTTATTTCCCATTTCCCATGGTAGGGGAGTCTAGGACAAGAGGGCACGACTTCAGGTTCGAAGGACGACCATTTAGAACAGAGATGCGGAGACGTTACTGTAGTCAGAGTGCGGTAAATCTGTGGAATTTATTGCCAAGTCGTTGGAAGTATTTAAGGAAGAGATAGATATTTTCTTGATTAGCCAGGTCATCAAGGGGTATGGGGAGAAGGCAGATGAGTGGGGATACCGTATGAAATGGATCAGCCCATGATTGAATGGTGGGACAGACGCAATAGGCCGAATAGCCTTCTTCTGCTCCTATATCTTATGGTCTTATGCTCATATGGAGCCACAATTAAATCACCGCGAGATTAAAATCGTCACGAGGTCATTGCGAAGAGCATTAAAAAACTTAGTGGTTACACATCAGGAAACCTCGTTTAATTTCATGAGGCACAGCGTACAAGAACAGAGATATGTTATTACAAATGTAGTTGGCTCGTTTCAGCTTCGATTGAAGCTCTAGTCGCAGCTTTCGACAACGCACGATCGGGAGAAAGATCCCCAGCGTCTCACGAGCATGATCCTGAATGGAAAGTTCCATAACAGGGACACCCAGAGAGACTCACTTTCACACCTACAGGGGCACATTATGGCCCTGCATCAGACCACAGAAAACTGGGGAGCTCTGGAACCATAATCAAAGACCGACCGACGCCGCTAATTCTCTTTCTCCCACCACCCTGACCGCCACCATCCATCGGGCCGATGATACAAAACCCTGAAAACCCCGGCACCAGGTTCAGTAAAAAATTCTGTCTTTTCTGATAAGTTAACTAAGTTGTTCCATAGTCCAATCGGATTAAATCTTCGCCACACAATCTCCCTCCTTATGGACTTGCACCTATTTGTTTACATACACATTACCTACTCTGTTAATGCTACACTTTATTATTGTTATTTATTTATCTTGTTTTAACCAATAACGAACAAGAATCGGCTGTTAATAACCGACTCCGCATTGGATAAAACCTGATAACGTCCACGCTTGAAATTCAGAATATACAAGGCACAGGGGTGAGGCCGGGGGAACTATAGCTGGAAAAGACAAATAAAGGTGAAACAACTGTGAAAACACCTCTTCCCTTAACCATCTGTAGGGCCTTCAAATGGCCGTGCCGTGTGAGACACTCCGTCACATGCAAATCCCGAGACATCCTGCCCTTGGAGTTCCCTTCAGGCCAAGTTGAAGCAAAAAAATTCCTAAAGGAACTGCAACCTATATTCTGGATTGGCATTCTCATATCCACAACACGAACATCGAATTTGCAACCCGTTCGTACTGAGATTGCTAGGTGCTTCTGGAATCCTTAATATAGTCACAGCGATACCCGGGACAACAGCTTGTGTCCGGTTTTCATCTGCGAATTAGTTAGCAGGGAATAACTCTGATTAAAATCACTGATGATTAGGCAATTTCGTAAGTGGTGAGGGAAAAGTGGTCTGTGGTACGTCAAATACAAACACCGCTGAACATAAATTCCATTAAATATCAGAATCAGAATCCGGTTTATTAACACCAGCATGTGTCGTGAAATTTGTTAAATTAGCAGCAGCAGTTCAATGCAATAGATAATATAGAAGAAAAAGTGAAACAAAATTCAATAAATAAGTAAATCACTTACAGTATATGGGTATTGAATAGATAAAAAAGTGCAAAAACAGAAATAATATATATTTTTAAAATGAGATAGTTTAATGGGTTTAATTTCCATCTCGGAATCCGATGGCAGGGTGGTAGACGTGTCCGTAATAGTGATCCATTGAAACTGGCGAGAGCAGAGGACTCTGGGAATGCTTAGTGTGGAGAACCGCGGGATGTGCGTGGAACAGACGTCATAGAAGGAGTATCAGAGTCGGAGCGTGAAGAGGGTACAGACATACCCAGACATGATCGTTTTGAGGGATAGGGAGCATGCTGGTAGGGTAGTACTTTTGCTCCAGGTGTCTGATGTGGGAATCCTGGGAATCTTCCAGTGGCCCCGATGGCCACATCTGCGCCAGGTGCACTGAGATGCAGCTCCTGAGAGACCGTGTTGGGGATGATTACTACAGTTTACTTAAAAGAGTGGACAGGAGATAGGGAATAGCTACAGGGAATTAGTCACCCAGAGGCCGCAGGAGTTAGGTAAGTGGGTGATGGTTAGGGGACCGAGGGAAAGAGCTCGCATAGTCGATTCCCCTCAGTAATCGTTATCTCGTTTTGGATGCAGTTGAGGGGGATGACCTGACAAAGGACGGCGATCCGGTCTCTGGCACTGAGTCTGGTTCCGTGGAGCAGAAGGGAAAGAGGAAAATGAGGAATGCGGCATTCATAGCGGATCTGTAGTGAGGGGAACAGACAGGAGGTTCTGTCAGCCTGATTAGAGAGACCCGCATGGTGTGTTGCCTCCCAGGTGCCAGGGTACGGGATGTCTCGGATCGGGTGCAGAGTATTCTGAAGGGAGAGAGTGAACAGCCTCTTGGTACACGCTGGTACTAATGACATACTCTAGGTAGAAATAGGGAGGAGGTCCTAACGAAAGAATTCAAGGAATTGGGTAGGAAGTTGAAAAGCGGGACCTGCAGGGTAGTAACCTCGAGATTGCTGCCTGTTCCTCGTGCTATCGAGCGCAAGAATAGCACGATCGGGCATATTAATGTGTAGCTGAGACTGGTGTAGGGGGCAGGTCTTCGGGTTCCTGGATCATTAGGACATCTTCAAGGGGAAGTACAACCTGTACGAAAAGAACGAATTACACCTGAACCCAAGGAGTCCAATAGCCTAGCGGGCACACTTAATAGAGACGTAAAGGAGGGTTTAAACTAATTGGCAGGTAGATGGTAACAGGAGTGATATGCATTAGGAAGGGGAAAACAGAAAGAAATCACAGATAGCGTGCAACAGAAATGATAGAAAGGAAAGACAGCAGATGAGGCATAATCACCGCCAGTGGGGTGACTTACAGCGCAATAGAGTCGTGGTGCAGTTGAAACAGAAAGCAACAAATAATAGACTGAAAGTGTTGCAGTTGAATACACGCAGGATAAGAAATAAAACGGATGATATTTAAATTCAAATACATATTGGCAAGTACGTCGTTGTGGCCATCTCTGAAACTTGGGAAAAAGATGGCTGCCATTGGGAGATGAAAGTCCCAGGATATACGGTATCGGAAAGATAGGTTAGTGGGCAGAATGGGTGGTGTGGCTCTGTGTATACGAAAGGAATGACACATGATCAGAAGGCTTAGAATCTCTATGGGTTGAGTTAAGAAATGACAATGGTAAAAGTACCCTAATGGTAGTTCCATACAGGCCTCCAAACAGCAGCCGGGATGTGGAATACAACTTACAGCAGGAGATAGAAAAGGCGAGTCAGAAGGGCAATGTCATGATAATCGTTGGGGATTTTAACATGAAAGTGGATGGAGAGAGAAACTAAAGAATGTCTAAGAGATGGCTCTTTAGAACAGCTTGTTGTTGGACCCAAAACGGGGCCGGCAGTACTGGATTGGGTGTTATGCAATGATGGGGAGGTGATAAAAGAGCTTAACGTTAAGGAACCATTAGGGAACAGTGATCACAGTAAGATCGAGTTCACTTTGAAATTTGAGAAGCAGAAACTAAATGCCAATGTGTCGGTACTTCAGAGGAATAAATAACATTTCAGTGGCATGAGAGGGGAACTGGCCGAGATTGACTGGAAAGGGACACTAGCAGGAAGGACAGCAGTGTAGCAATGGCTGGAGATTCCGCGAAAAACGAGGAAAGTGTAAGTCAGATATATTCGAAAAAAGAAGAAATTTTCGAATGGAAGAAGGACACTACCGTCGCTGACAAGTAAATTCAGAGATAAAACAAAAGCAAAAGAGAGGGCATACAAGGAAGCCAAATCCAGTGGAAGATAGTCAATTGGGAAACTTTTAAAACTTGAAGAAGGAAACCAAAAATGTCATTAGGAAGGAAAAGATGAATTATGAAAGGAAGCTGGTGACTAATATCAAAGAAGAGACGAAAAACTTTTAAACTATATAAAGAGGAAAAGTGAATTGAGGGTAGATAGAGGACTAATAGAACATGACGCTGGAGGTATTGTGACGAGAGACGGAGAGATGGCAAAGGAACTGAATGCGAATTTTGTATCAGTCTTCACAATGGAAGACGTATGCAGTACACCGGACATTGAGTAGTATCAGGGAAGTGAAGTATGTGCAGTGGAAAATACGACAAAGGTGCTCAGGGAGCATAATGGTCTGACGCTGGACAAATCTCCTGGACCTGATAGAATTCACCGTCGGGTTCTGAAGGAAATAACTGGAGAGATTGTGGACGCATTAACAATCATCTTTCAACAATCGGATGACTGGAAAATTGCAAATGTTACTCCGCTATTTACGAAGGGTGGGAGGCAGCAGAAAGGAAACTATAGACCTGTTAGCCTGACGTCCGTGTTTGGGAAGTTGTTAGAATCGATTGTTAGGGATCAGATTACAGAATACCTGTGGGCACATGACAAGACAGGCCAAAGAAGCATGGTTTCCTGAATGGAAAATCCTACCGGACTAACCTACTGCACTTTTTTGAGGAAATTACAAGCAGGGTAGACAAAGGGCATGCTGTAGATATGGTGTACTTGAATTTTCAGAAAACCTTTGGCAAGGTGCCACACATGAGGCTGCTTAGCAAGTTAAGAGCTCATGGAACTGCAGGGAAGTTACTAGCATGGGTGGAGCATTGGCTGGTTGGCAGAAAACAGAGAGTGGAAATAAAGGGTTTCTATTCTGGCTGGCTGCCGGTTACCAGTGGAGTTCCACAGGGGTCGGTGTTGGGACCGTTACTTTTTACTATGTATGTCAATGATTTGGACCATGGGATTAATGGATTTGTGGCTAAATTTGCGGATGATACAAAGATAGGTGGAGGTGCGTGCAGAGTTGAGGAAACAGAGAGACTGCATAGAGCATAGGTGTCAAACTCAAGGCCCGCGGGCCATATCCGGCCCGGCGTACAATTATATCCGGCCCGCAAGATCCTTTTAGATAGATCTATTATTTTAATTATTAATGGCCCGGCGATATGAAGCCTATGATTGTAAGTTAATATCAATCATAAAAATAATGCTTGCTCAGCAGTCTTCTTCATAAGAAACGGAATTTGTGAAGTGAAACACTTTGTAATTATAGCAGAGACTGAGACACATGAGAACAGGCTGAAAAAACGGAGGCCACGAAAGCTGCGTTCGCACGCGTCCAACTGATCCGGCCCGCATGAAGCTGCATTTTGCTCAATCCGGCCCGTGACCTAAAATGAGTTTGACACCTCTGGCATAGAGACTTAAATAGTTTAGGGTAATGGGCAAAGAAGGGACAAATGAAATACAATGTTGCAAAATGCGTGGTCAAGCACTTTGGTGGAAGATATACACGGCAGACTATTATTTAGATTGGGAAATAATTCAAAATGTAGAGATGCAAAGGGACTTGGAAGTCCTTGTGCAAGATACACTAAAGGTTAATCTCCAGGTTGAGTCGGTTGTGAAGAAGGCGAATGCAATATATGAGGGAAGTCTGGCAGCTCTCCCGCTTTATTCCCTGGATTTCCGGAGAATGAGGGGGATCTCATAGAAACATTTCAAATCTTAATAAGGTCTGAACAGATTAGACGTGGCTAAGTTATTTCCCATGGTAGGGGATTCTAGGAGAAGTGGGAACAACTTCAAGATGGAAGGGCGTCCATTTAGAAAAATGCGGAAAAATCACTTTAGTCAGCGGATGGTAAACCTGTGGAATTTTTTGCCACGAGCGGCTGTGGAGTCCCAGTCACTGGATGTATTTAGGGCAGAGATGATAGGTTCTTGATTAGGCAGAGCATCAGTGGGTATGGGAAGAAGGCAGGGGAGGGACGATGACAGGAAGAATTGGATCAGCCGATGATTGAAGGGTGGAGCAGACTCGATATTTAATGGCCTACTACTGCTCCTATAATCTTGCGGTCTTTTGACTTTCTATCTCACTGTTAACAGCGCTACCAATTCAGTGCATCTGCAAAACAATTGTCATTGTTGGTACAAATGTAATGAATGCAGATACTCGGTCAGGTTAAGCAGTCACACCAATTTGAGGGCGATTGAATTATTTGATTCATATCGGTACAAACATTGCGTGTACCTGGTTTACCACGTGATGGTCTGCAATCAATGTTATTCTGACACAAAATATTGGAGGAATTCACCAGGTCAGGCAGCATGCATCAAAATGAATAAACAGTTGACTTTTCGGGCTGCGACACAGTTTCGGGATGGAGTAAAAAGGGGGAAGATGTCAAAATAAGAACGTTGGGAGTAGCTGGAAAGAAAACAAGCTAGTAGCTAATCGGTGAAGCCAGTTGCGTTGGATAGGGAGCGAAATGTGGCTTGGGCTGGTAATGGGAAAAAGCAAAGAGCTGGAGAAGAAGGAATCTGATAGGACAGAGTGGATCACGGGAGAAAGCGAAGTAGCGGGGGACCGGAGAGAGGTGACTGGCAGGTGAGGAGAAGAGCAGGAGGCCAGAGTGGTGAAATGAAGAAGAACGGGGGTGAGGGTAAACACTGGAAGTTTCAGATATTTGTGTTCATGTCATAAGATTGGAGATTCCACAGAGAGGATATCTTTGCAGGTTACTCCTCCAACCTGAGGGTGGGCTCGTGTGGCATGGGCCGACATTTCGGACTGGGAATGGAGATTAGAATTGAAATGGTTGGCCACTGGGAAATTCGGCTTTTTGTTGTTGGAGCTGAGGTCCTCGACGAAGAGTTAATTAATTTGAAGAAGGCGTCTCGGCATGAAACGTCGACCCTTTATTCATCTCCATAGATGATGCCTTATCTGTTGAGTTCTTCCAGCTTTTTGTACATGTTGTGATTATTGTGATTAACAGTTTGCGTGCGTTCCCCACCTCGTAAGCCTGGATGCGATATCAAATTATGGCTATTCACTATATTACAGGAACGCACAAACAACGTATTCTTTTGTATATTTCTATTGAAAGATCTATAACGGAGACAATTTCCAGAGTGGAACAGAGCAACCCAGTGTCAGTATCGAATTGGTCTATGATGACAAAGTCTATGGATTCTGGGAATGGACAAGATCAACAATGAGAATCATGAAACCGAGAGGCGAGCCTGAGAGTGTCTCACAACAACATTCACTGACTTCTCCAATCGTCATTTCTTCATCTGTGAGATTTTGCAATTTCCTGTGCAGCTCTCCATACCTCATCACATTCGGGATTTTATTTGAATGAAATCATGCTTATTTTTACCCCAGCTGTTGGAAAACACGTCAGCCTAGTATATTTAGCGTTCTGGAGCGGGTATAAATGAATGAGCGTGGAGATTCATTAGCTCAGAGTATCTGAAGCGTGATCGCGGGCAGCTGGAATACAGGCAGAGTCTCACACAACATGCTTGAAATTATTTACCGCGTGAGGAAGATATATTACTTGATTGTTGCCGTTATTGGTGTCCCTGGTAAGAACAGACGCGAACGAACATTTGCTGTTCAATGCGTGCGGAAGAAAAAACAACAAAAAAAAAAGATTGAAACAGATGCAGAGTGGAAGATAGGGGCGATGGATATATATCGTGGGTCCATGGCAAGCAGTTTTGATTTATCAATAGAAACACGCTGTCAAAGTAAACTCCAATAATCCAGCGCGCTCGGCACCTTTAAGGACTACTTGTCTTTTTTTCCAGCATTAATAGTTCAAGATGCTTTAATTTAAAATGTAAGGGATTTGTTAGAAAAGAAATATTGCGAGTTTGAAGGGAAACCCAGGTGAGATTCACTTGTGTGTTCGATCTCGGAACATCGTGAGTTTCGAAAATTCAAATAAGTGTCCCAGGCGTTTCAATTTACAAGGGTTCGTTTCTACGCCATATTATCAGTGAAGTGGGGGTTATCCAACCCAGAGGTGTCCGTTAGATGGCTGACGGTGTAAAGTACATGGGATACTCCGCTCTGGAACAATGGACATCGATCCATTTGGAATAATGCTTCTGTAATTTGGAGCATGTCAGGAAGAATATGCAAAACAAAAAAAGAAAATGGGAACTTCCAGATCCGATCCTATCAGAGAGTTTTAAGGAACTGCGGCCAATGGTAGTTGCGGAATTTATCAGCAGCGAGCCAGGCTGGGCCCGTGCGGACGGGTGACAAACGGGAAGTCGAGGAGGAGATGAATGCCTGCGAACAAAGGAAGTAAATCTGCTTCGAACTTTCAACATTGTAAATGGACAGAGTCAGACGCAGCGGGGTTGGGTGATATGCCAAGCCAGACAAAAGGTAGATGATGGGATCGCGGGAATCACAATAGCTGTGAAAGTTGCCAAGGTATTCAAACTTTACATATCGGCCGAAAAGTGCCCTTTGCGATTAGTTGGCAATGCCTCCTTCCCAAATCCTGCTTTTCTTTCGGTACCGAGGGCCGTGACCTTTCTCCCTGCTTGAGGCGTCTGCAAAATCCGATTTACACCTTTTTAAACCCCAGTAATGAGCGCCCGCAAAGTTTGATTGTTCTCTCTTTACAGCTTATCTCGGCACAGAGACCCACAGAGAGTAACTCATTCAATCTCTCTGCTTTCCTCGCACCCAGTGAATTTAGTGGCGATGGTGATCCTGTTCCGGGGAAAGTGCGGACTATCCACCTGCACCACTCGCTACCTGGTGGCCATGGCAACGGCGGATCTACTGACTATCGTCTTTGCGGTGATATTGTGGCGGGTCAGTTATTATTACTTCCCCGGGACTTTCCTGGACATCACCCCCGTATGCAGTGTGATCGCTGTCCTGGGAGAGGCAGCCACAGACTGTTCTGTCTGGTTCACCGTCAGCTTTACGTTTGATCGGTTTGTCGCCATCTGTTGTCGGAAATGGAGAGCAAAGTATTGCACCGGGAAAACTGCGTCTGTGGTTCTGACAACAACCGGTGCTGTGTCGTGTTTGAATAATGTGCCCTACTTCTTCATATTGCAACCGGTGAAAGTGATTGACAATATACCCTGGGACTGTATTACGAAGCCAGGCTACTATACGGATCCCGGGTGGGTGGTATATGACTGGCTTTCTACAGTTCTAACGCCATTACTCCCGTTCGTGTTAATACTGCTGCTCAACGCTCTGACAGTCAGACACATTTTAGTGACTAGTCGCGTCCGTAAGGGGCTGAGGGGTCAGAGCAAGGCGGAGAACCGCAGTGACCCGGAGATGGAGAGCAGGAGGAGGTCTGTGATCTTACTTCTCACCATCTCCGGAAGCTTCATCATCCTGTGGTCGGTAAAAGTTTCTGAATTCCTTTCCGGATTTGATAAAAATAATTACAATGAGTCGGAGTACATATTTCAACACTCCGGATACATGTTGATGATATTAAGTTGCTGCACAAACACGTTTATTTATGGGGTGACTCAGTCCAAGTTCAGAGAGCAGTTCATCAGCGCAGCGAAATACCCGCTCATGTCAATTATTCAACTAATTAATAAAGAAAATATCTAAGCTCTTCTCAGAGGGGGTTATGGTGATTTCATCTTAACACTGCAGAACTAACATCGGAGAACATGGTAGCGGGGAGAATAAAACCGATTGAGTGCCCGAGAGAGGCACAACACAGGAAAATACACATGCACACCTTCAGCCCGCGACATCCACCTCCTGTCAATGACTGAACTCACCCTACCTTTTATGTTTATTCCCCACCAGATTCCGGCTCCTGTCACCGCCACAACCCTTCCGGTAATGATAGAGCGGGAGAGGATCCGGGGACATTGAAGTCCTAGTCGGCAAAATTGCATCTCATTTGTTACGTTAGTCTTTTGCATCAGAATGAAATGAGAAAGCGAGTCAACAGTCTGCACGAACTCACAGTAAACCTCGCACTCGTCCTTCATATTAGATAAACCTGTCATGGAGAAATGATTAACACTACAGAGCTCCTGGATTTGGTCCATAATTGTGCAAATTTCCATGGAGCAACCAATTGCCTACTCTGCCTCAAGGAAAAATGACACTTCGTTTCCTGATTCTTTCATAAATTTCCATCCGTACAAACTACACGTTGAATCTCCCCTGTATTCTCCGCAGTACAATCGCATGTTTAACGTTGTTTTTAGTTGTTCTCAGTTAAAACTGCTAAAACGTGAGGTCTGGACATAGACAAAGAACTCATTTCTCAATTGCGATGGATTTCGGACTATTCGAGAGGTGTTTATTATTGTCCTGCAGCTCTAATTGTCTAATGTTTCAGTGTACTGACTTTGGGATGACACCGGTTGTATATATTACAATTGGGACAGTATCACAGACTTTCATTTTCCTTTTCAAGTCGGCATCTTTCAGGTGTTATTTACTTACTGATTTTTGCGCGTTGTATGTGTCGGAATGGCTATACCAATCAAGTAAATTGCCTTTGCATGTTTATCCTGTGATAGTATATCCGGACGGGGAATCATGAAATGTATTGCCCAATAATGGATCAGTTGTAGCACTGCATAATCGTCAGACTCCGACTCAGAACGGGATTATGCGTGAGTTTATAGTAATAAATCTTGAAAGACTTTGCATCTTCAAGCAAGATTTCAGTGAATGATGCTTGCCACTTGATGGAATAAATTATAGTTGGATACTCTAATGTATTGGATAATTTCTCGTTTCAATTGGCATATTCTGCTTTAGAGCGCAAGAGGGGCACAACACACTTCGTCTTGAATTTGTTAGTATTTTAATTGTAAGTGGGTTTCTTCCTTGTGAATGGGGTATGTTTCTCTTTTGTGAGGTTTTTTTTTCTTTGTTACTCCGTATGTTAATCAAAATGGCTTCTTTGTTTTGTTAAAAGTAGGAATGCTTCTTTATTATGAGAGAGAGCTGGAAGCTTGTTTGGGTTAAAATCTACTGATAACGAGAATTGTATTCCTTTGTTAACCAATTGGGATTAATTTTGTTCTTTCTTCTGAGTCTGTATGCTATTGTTGGCGGACATTTTGGGGAGATCGGCGCGAGGCAGTGAGAGAGAGGACGCGATGTTGTAAACTGGGTGATAAACGGACCCTAAGCGGGGGGTCCGAGGCCAGTAGGTTCGGCGAGGAGAGGAGACGAGGAGAGACGTGCTTGGTTGATCACTTCGGGTGGTCCTGAGCTGCGAGTCGAGGAGTTCGGAGGGGATCAAATGGTGGCCAGAAGACTTTGTTAATTGAGCTCCAACGGTTGTACACGAAGTGGTTTGGACTTTTATAAGTTTTGGCGCCTTTTCTTAATTTTCTTTTCCTTTATAGATACTGTATCATTATTAATCACGTAGTTCCAGTAATATCTATAAAGTGTAATCATTTAATCGCATATGGTGTACTGTCTGTTATTTGGCGGGTTGGGGGACATCACACAGCATCCACACAAGCTGGCTACCCAGTTTGACGGGGCCGAAGTCTGCTCCCCTTAGACGGAAGCGAGTCGAATGAAGCTAAGGCCTGCCAGGGGGCTCGTCCGGGAATGAAATATAGTGGGAGCTGTGTGATCCCCCTCTTTAACTTATGCGGGCTGCGGGGATGGAATGCTGTTGTGCCTCCGCTGGTGTACGATTGCTGGTTATCACTGTATGCGTGTTGGGTGGTGTGGCTGTTGGTAGCCCGGAGGTCGTTGTTCGAGTTCAGACAAGCGCTGACGAAATGGCGGTGGGACCATGGGCTGTCCATACTGTCAGGAGAGCGAGGAACCAGCTCTGTACAGCCCTGTACAGCTCTGAAAGAAAAATATAAATAATGTTGAATATATGGATGACATTAAACAGGGTGGAAAAGAAAACGAAACCATAAGCCCTCTGCACTTTCTCGTCGACCTTTCGCTGCGCCCTCCTTTTTGTAAGCTACAATTCATTTGCCATTAAGGCCAATATGTCGGTCACAGTCGTAACGTAGTCTACAGGGCCCCAGGCAATATGACTGGATTGCAGTAAAAGGAGCAACTCCATTCAACTTCCATTTCACTTTGTTGAGCCAGTGTGGCATGTCAATGTAACCATCAACAGCTTAACGCCTGCAGAAAGCAACGATACAGTAAGAAACATAGAAACAGAGGAAAGATATAGCACCGTACCGGTCCTTGGGCCCACAAATCTGTGCGGAACATGTCACTGCTTTACAACTACCTTGGCTTTACACATAGCCCTCTATTTTTCGAACCGACATCAAGGAGTCTCTTAAAAGTCCCTATCGTTTCCGCCTCCATCACCGCCGGCAGCTTATTCCACACACTCAACAATCTCTGCGTTAACAAAAAAAAACCCTGACAACTCCTCCGTATCTATTTCGAGGCACCGTAAAACTGTGCCCTCTCGCGCTACGTATTTCAGCCCTGGTCAAAAGCCTCTGACTATCCACACGATCAATAACTCTCATTATCTTGTACACCTCTGTTAGGTCATCTCTCATCTTCCATCACTCGCAGGAGAAAAGGCCGAGTTCACTCAACCTATTCTCATAAGACATGCTCCCAAATCCAGGCAACATCTTTGTAAATCTCCTGTGCATCCTTTCTATGGCTTCCACGTCCTTCCTGTTTCCTCTCGGCTCTTAAACTCAATGCTGAGATTAATGAAGGCCAATGCACCGTATACCTTAACCACAGTCAACTTGCGGAGCAGCTTTGAGCGTCCTATGGACTCCGGACGCCAGGATCCCTCTGATCCTTCACACTGCCAAGAGTCTTACCATGAATGCTATATTCTGCCTTCGTATTTGACCTTCCAAGCTGAACCACCTCACACTTACGAGAAAATCTGCAGATGCTGGAAATTCAAGCAATACACACAAAATGCTGGTGGAACGCAGCAGGCCAGGCACCTCACACTTACTTGTGTTGAACTCCATCTGCCACTTCTCAGCCCAGGTTTCGATCCTATCAATGTCCCATTGTAATCTCTGACAGCCCTCCACACTATCCACAACTCCGCCAACCTTCGTGCCTCTGCAAATTTACTAACCCATCCCTCCATTTTATCATCCAGGTCATTTATAAAAATCACAAAGGGTAGGGGTCCCAAAGCAGATCCCTGAGGCACACCACTGGTCCCCGGCCTCCATGCGGAATATGACCCGTCTACAACCGCACTTTGCCTTCTGCGGGCAAGCCAGATCTGGATCCACTAAGCAATCTCCCTTTGGATCCCATGCCTCCCTTACTTTCCTCAATCAGCCTTGCATGGGGCACCTTGTCAAGTGCCTTGCTAAAATCCATATACCCTGCACCTACGACTCTGCCTTCATCAAACCGTTTTGTCACATCCTCAAACAACTCAATCAGGCTCGTAGGCACGACCTGCCTTTCACAAAGCCAGGTTGACTATTTCTAATCATATTATGCCTCTCCAAAGGTTCATAAACCCTGCCTTTCGGGATCTTCTCCATCAACTTACCTCCAACTGAATTAAGACTCACTGTCCCATTATTTCCGAAGGGTTATTCCTACTCCCTTTCTTAAAAAAAGGGAACAACATCCTCAACCCTCCAATCTTCCAGAACCTCTCCCGTCCACAC
The DNA here is from genome assembly GCF_048418815.1 of Hemitrygon akajei. Taxonomy (NCBI): domain Eukaryota; kingdom Metazoa; phylum Chordata; class Chondrichthyes; order Myliobatiformes; family Dasyatidae; genus Hemitrygon; species Hemitrygon akajei. The sequence goes on from NW_027331946.1 coordinate 4,945,679, forward strand.
CGATGATGCAAAGATAATCGTCAGAAGCTCAGCAATCTCCTCCCTCGCTTCCCACAGTAGCCTGTGGTACATCCCGTCCGGTCCCGGAGACTTATCCAACTTGATGCTTTCCAAAAGCTCCAGCACATCCTCTTTCTTAATATCTACATGCTCAAGCTTTTGAATCCACTGAAGATCATCTCTACAATCGCCAAGATCCTTTTCCGTAGTGAATACTGAAACAAAGTATTCATTAAGTCCCTCCGCAAGCTCCTCCGGTTCCATACACAGTTTCCCGTTGTCACACTTGATTGGTCCCATTTTCTCACTTCTTATCCTCCTGCTCTTCACATACTTGTAGAATGCCCTTGGGGGTTTCCATAATCCTGTCCGCCAAGGCCTTCTGATGGCCACTTCTGGCTCTCCTGTTTTCATTCTTTTTTTCTTCAAATTTCTATTTTTTATTCTGATTTTATAAAGCCGCACAGCATATCATAGAGCAGATACAGTACAGCATATTTACACAGCCATCCCATGACAGGAAAACATACAAAACTAAGAAACAGAAAAAAAACCTTCTAATTTAAGTTTAAATTAACATACAACCAACATTGATCCCACGCGTCTTGTGCTTTTCCCTCACCGTTAATTCTTCCCAACATGTCTACATATGATGAAATCTGAGTCATTTCCTCAGTCCATTCCCTCACAGTGGGACATCTGGGTTATGTCCAATTTTGCAATACAATTCTTGCAGCTGTGATGAGACCCACCTTTAAAATAGTAAATTTGTCATTGTTTACATCAAGTATCATTATCCCATCACCCAGGAGACAAAGCTGTGGGCACAAGGGCTGTGTCGGACCCGAACAATTCCCCAACAAATCAATAACTTTACACCAAAATGGACGAACCGTGGAACACTCCCATTCTTAAGCTGATTCCAGCTAGCCTTATAATCGCCTAGATTACTATCATTTCCACGTTTTTGGAATCTTCCCTAAGCTCTTCTTTTCTTCTTGACTAGATTTACAAAAGCCTTTGTGCACCACGGATCTTGTACCCTACCATCCTTTCCAAGTCTCTTTGGAACGTACCTACCCAGAATCCCACGGAAATTTCCCCAGAACATTTGCCACATTACTTCCGTACGTTTCCCTAAGAACATCTGTTTCCAATCTATACTTCCAAGTTCCTGCCTGATTGCCTCATATCTCCCCTTACTTCAATTAACCGCTTCGTACCTTGCCTGTTCCTATCCCTCACCAATGCTATGGCAAAGGACTTAGAACTGTGATCACTATCTCCAAAATGCTTTCCTACTCAGAGACCTGACAACCGACCACGTTCATTTCCCAATATCAGATCAAGTAAAGCTTCTCCTCTTGTAGGCTTATCCACATATTGTGTCAAGAAGTCTTCCTGAACACACCTAACAAATTCTACCCCATTTAAACCTTTAAGTCGAGGGTGATAGCAATCAATGCTTGGGAAATTAATATCTCCCACCACACCAACCCTCCATTCCAGAATCTGTCTCCCTATCTGCTCCTCGATGTCCCTGTTACTATTGGGTGGTCTATACAATACACCCAGTAGAGTTATTGACCCTTTCCTATTGCAAACTTCCACACACAGAAACGGCGTTGACAACACCCTCCATGACGTCCTCCTTTTCTGCAGCCGTGACACTATCTCTGATCAACAGTGCCACGCCCCCACCTCTTTTGCCTCGGTAATGACCACAGCATCCACGCTCTAAGCTCATCTGCTTTATTCATGAAACTCCTCGCATTAAAATAGAGACATCTCAAACCATCGGACTGAGCGCGTCCCTTCTCTATCACCTGCCTGTCCTCCCTTTCGCACTGTCTCCAAACTTTCTCTATTTCTGAGCCAACCTCCCTTTCCTCCGTCACTTCATTTCAGTTCAACCCCCCCCCCCCCCCCAGCAATTCCCGTTTAAACTTTCCCCAACAGCCTTAGTAAACCTTCGCTCCGGGGTAATGGTGCCCTAGGATTCAAGGGCAACCCGTCCTTTCTGTACAAGTCACACCTGCCCCGGAAGTGGTCCCAATGATCCAGAAATCTGAAACCCTGCCCCCTGTTTCAATCCCTCAGCCACACATTAATCCTCCACATAATTTTATTCCTATACTCACTGTCACGTGACACGGGCATTAATCCTGAAATTACTACTTTTGAGGTCCTGCTTCTCAACTTCTGTCCTAGCTCCCCGTGGTCACAGTTGTATTCACTTCTGACGCAAAGGGCATAATTGCGAGAAAAGCATTGTTAGAATTCATCTCATCGAGTCTGGATAATAAGATAAAATCTGTAACCTCAGAAAGAAAAAGCTAATCTTAACATAACCCGTCTTCCCAATAATGAGACAGGAAAAATATAAATGAACCGTGAGCAATGGCTACAACCGCGAAGCGCAGGGATCTACCTGAAAATTAACTGTGAATGTGCAGGTAGCTCATTGCGTTAGTTTACATTCAATAGTACTGATCACAGAAACAACATACCATCTCGATTTCAGACAAAACCGAGCTTCAGCCGCAGATTCTATTGGTGCCAGATATTGTTACAAATCAGAAACTGTTTCTGCCCAATCAATTCCAAGGGCTGACTATAGACGGCTCAATGGGACAGATTAGTGAACACAGGGCAGGGCCTTGCTGTGAAGTTTCTGTCAATATTCCGCTTCAACGTCGAAGTTTCGCAATTCCCACCATCTGCTCGTCGGTCAGATTAAAAAATGTTTCATTGTCGTCAGGGACAGTGACTATGGAGCACAGAAACAGGTATAACGGGAGGTCTGAAATTATTTATTTATAAGTCAATTTGCCAGATGTTTAAAATATCCATTTTAGTAATGCAGCGAATAATGTTCCATGTGTCCCGAAGCATAGAGAGCAGGTGTTAATGAGGTTAAAGTAATGGAGAGCCCCGTCTGTTTACCTATGTCAGTAACCGAGGGATATACTGTGCCCATGATTGTAAGCAGGTTCCTCAAAGTCGTTCTGCACAACGGCAGTTTCATGTGACGTCACCGCCGACTGTGCGGTGAAGCTCCTGAAGTTTTGAGAGGTAGTTATGTCTCTCAGAATGCAGAATTCTGAGCAGCGCCAGTGTGACCACGGAGTTAATGTTACAATCCGCAGCCGCTTGCCATACTACAATTACCTATCATGGAGCATGAGAGCGGTAAATCAGTGGAACGCTCTGCTACAGTATGCGGTGGAGGACAAGACTTGCTTATATTTCAAGCGCAAGTCGATCGTTTCCTGAACTGTCAGGGCATCAAAGGATATAGTGTGAAGACAGGTGTATGGGGTTGCGTGGAATCCGGGATCAGTCATGAACTGGCGGAGCAGACTCGATGGGCTGAATGGCCCAATTCTGACATTTCGTCTTCTGATCTTATGGTCCTCTGGAGCTAGAACTGGAATATGAAGAGTCCTTCATATCCCTCCCGTCCATGTGTATTTGGTATTAGATTAATAAATCGGGAAGATGGGGAGTTAGAATCTCTGCTGAAATTAGAGAAAACACGTTCGACAATTTACTCCCACTCAACAGGAACAAATGTTGACAATTATTTTCTCAGTGATTCTAGAACTAAAGGAGTCTATTCACGTTCCTTATTTAACACTAACATTAAGAGATTATTGCCATACCATCCGGACAACTGCTGTCGCAAGAAACCCCCTCCCCCACGGTAAACAGCCGGTTTCATTTTACAAGCAGGGGTTGTTGACCCCACCCAACCGGAATCATTTGTGGAATTTGTCTCCCTGAAAGTCCACAAGACAAAATGACCATAAGACATTGGCAGAATCAGCCAATCAGATCCATCGAGTCTGCGCCGCCATTTCATCATGACTGATTCCGTTTCCGTCTGAGCCCCAGTCTCCTGCCTTCTCCGTGCATCCATTCATGCCCTGACCAGTCAAGAATCAATCAAACTCTTCCTTAAATATACATAAGATTTGGCCTCCACAGCAGCCTGTAACAAAGAATTCCACACATTCACCGCTTCCTGGCAAAATAAATGCCTTCCAGAAGGACGCCTCTCCATTGTGAGGTTGTGTCCTCTATTCTCAGACTCTCCCACCAGAGGAAACATCCTCTCCGCATCCACTCCGTCAAACTCTTCGGTCGGGCTTCAATGACGTCACCTCTTATCCTTCTGAAATCCAGTGAATACAGGCCCAGAGTCAAACACTTTTCATATGACAAGCCGTTCAATCGCAGAATCGTTTTCGTCAACTTCGTCTGAACTCCTTCCAGTTTCACGACACTTTTTCTAAGGTAATGGCCTGAACTGCTGACAGTGCGGCCTCACCAGTGCTTTACAAAGTCTCAACAGGACATCTTTGCTTTTATATTCTATTCCTCTTGAAATGAATGCTAATATTGCACCTGCCTTCCTCACCACGGACTCACCCGGAAAACTCACCTTTAGGGAATCCTACACAAGGACTCCCAAGTGCATTGGTGCCCTCGTGTTTTTTCGTAATTTCCCTCCGTTTCGAAAATACTCAATCCTTCCACTTCTTCAACCAAAGTGCATGACAGTACATTGGCAGACACTGTGTTCCAACTGCCATTTCTTTGTCCACTCTCCTAACCTGGCTGTCCGTCCCCCTGTACCTCCTCAACTTCCTCAAAACTACCTGTCCTTCCACCCTTCTTCATATCACCTGAAACTTTTCAACAAGGTAATCAATTACATCATCCAAATTCTGGCATACAACGCAAAAAGAAGCAATCCCAGCACATGTCCCTGTGGAACACCACTGGCCATTGCCAGCTAACCAGAATAGGCTCAATTTATTCCCGCTCTTTGCCGCCTACCAATCAGCCACTGATTTATCTATGCCAGAATCTTTCCTGTAATACCACGAGTTCGTAACTTGTTAAGCAGCCTCACTATAGGAAGGATGTGGAAGCATTCGAAAGAGTACAGAGGAGATTTACCAGGATGCTGCCTGGTTTAGAGAGTATGGATTATGATCACAGATTAAGGGAGCTTGGGCTTTACGCTTTGGAGAGAAGGAGGATGAGAGGAGACATGGTAGAGATGTACAAGATATTAAGAGTAATAGACAGAGTGGACAGCCAGCGCCTCTACCCCAGGGGACCACTGCTCAGTACAAGAGGACATGGCTTTAAGTTAAGGGGAAGGAAGTTCATGGGGGATATTAGTGGAAGGTTTTTTACTCAGAGAGTGGTTGGTGCGTGGAATGCACTGCCTGAGTCAGTGGTGGAGGCAGATACACTAGTGAAGTTTAAGAGACTACTAGACAGGAATATGGAGGAATCTAAGGTGGGGGTTATATGTGAGGCATGGTTTGAGGGTCGGCACAACATTCTGGGCCGAAAGGCCTGTAATGTGCTGTACTATTCTATGTTCTATGTATGGAATCTTGTCAAAGGCCTTCTGAAAATCCGAGTACACAGTTTCGATCGATTCACCTTTGCCTCTCCTGCTTGTTATTTCTTCAGATAATTCCAACAGATTTATCAGTCGAGATTGTCCTTTGAGGAAACCATGCTGACGACGGCTTATCTTACCATGTGATTCCAAGTACCCTCAGAGCTACTTAATAATAGACTCCAACACCTTTCCAACCCGAGATCAGCCTAACTGGCCTACAATTTCCTTTCTTCTGACCCTTTCCCTTCTGGAAGAGTGGAGTGACACATGCAAAATTCCAGTGTTCCAGAAACTTTCCAGAACCCAGTGCTTCTTGAATGATCATTACTAATGCTTCCACAATCTCTTCAGACACCTCTTTCAGAATCCTGGGATCTACACCATCTGGTCCAAGTGACTTATCTTCCTTCAGACCTTTTAGTTCACACACTTCATGAACCATGACCATGACCATGACACCCGGAAATTCCACCATATTGCTCGTGTCGTCACAGTGAAGACTGATGCAAAATACTCAATCAGTTCGTCCGCCATTTCCTTTCCCCATTACTATCTCTCCAGCGTCTTTTCCCAGCGTCCGACACCTAGTCTCGCATTTTGCTTCCGACTGTATGTTTCGAAAGAAACTTGTGATATCCTCTCGGAATGTCGCTTATTCCAAAGGGCCAAATGATTTAACACGGGAAAGAGTGATGGGCTGATCCAAAATGGGAACCATGGAGGGAGTGAGGCAAGAACTTCAGTAAAAAATTGTTGTCAGAATGTCGTCTGGGAGGGAGAGATGCACTCACTGAAAATTTTCACCTATACTAAAATGCCCGAAGGGAGTGTATGACGACCTGATTGACAATCAGAGAAGGTGTGAGCCGCGGATTGAAAATGGCCACCCGTGATGAAATAATGCACTGACCTCTTCAGGCTGTAGAGCGGGGAAGGTGTCTTCAATGGATTTCTGTGCCAACTGGAGGCGAGGTTTAAAGGTGCGAGTTGGTTAGCGTCAATCGAGACCATCTTCTACAGGGGACATGGAGAGCGGGAGAGGGTGATGGGAAGAGATTGGGGAAGATAGTGGGGAAAGCGAAGTGTAGAAGAGGAGGAAAGATGAGTGAATCCATCATCACCCCTGCGTCCTCCATCTCCACTTACCCTTCACATTTCTGTCCCTCTCTCCACCTGTCTTTCCACTCACTCTGCACTCTCTCAACCCCCTCGCTCTCCGCCCACACTCTCGCCTCTAGCTCTGCACCGCTCCGTCAGCACCCCCCTCACCACCACTATACTCTCCTCTGCACATCCTTTGCCCTTCATTCCCCTTTCCCCCGGTCTAGATAGATTGATAGATTGATAGATAGATACTTTATTCATCCCCATGGGGAAATTCAACTTTTTTCCAATGTCCCATACACTTGTTGTAGCAAAACTAATTACATACAATACTTAACTCAGTAAAAAATATGATATGCATCTAAATCACTATCTCAAAAAGCATTAATAATAGATTTTAAAAAGTTCTTAAGTCCTGGCGGTAGAATTGTAAAGCCTAATGGTATTGGGGAGTATTGACCTCTTCATCCTGTCTGAGGAGCATTGCATCGTTAGTAACCTGTCGCTGAAACTGCTTCTCTGTCTCTGGATGGTGCTATGTAGAGGATGTTCAGAGTTATCCATAATTGACCGTAGCCTACTCAGCGCCCTTCGCTCAGCTACCGATGTTAAACTCTCCAGTACTTTGCCCACGACAGAGCCCGCCTTCCTTACCAGCTTGTTAAGACGTGAGGCGTCCCTCTTCTTAATGCTTCCTCCCCAACACGCCACCACAAAGAAGAGGGCACTCTCCACAACTGACCTATAGAACATCTTCAGCATCTCACTACAGACATTGAATGACGCCAACCTTCTTAGGAAGTACAGTCGACTCTGTGCCTTCCTGCACAAGGCATCTGTGTTGGCAGTCCAGTCTAGCTTCTCGTCTAACTGTACTCCCAGATACTTGTAGGTCTTAACCTGCTCCACACATTCTCCATTAATGATCACTGGCTCCATATGAGGCCTAGGTCTCCTAAAGTCCACCACCATCTCCTTGGTCTTGGTGATATTGAGACGCAGGTAGTTTGAGTTGCACCATATCACAAAGTCCTGTATCAGTTTCCTATACTCCTCCTCCTGTCCATTCCTGACACACCCCACTATGGCCGAGTCATCAGCGAACTTCTGCACATGGCAGGACTCCGAGTTATATTGGAAGTCTGATGTGTACAGGGTGAACAGGACCGGAGAGAGTACGGTTCCCTGCGGCGCTCCTGTGCTGCTGACCACCGTGTCAGACCTACAGTCTCCCAACCGCACATACTCAGGTCTATCTGTCAAGTAGTCCACTATCCAATCCACCATGTGAGAGTCTACTCCCATCTCCGTTAGTTTGTGCCTTAAGATCTTGGGCTGGATGGTGTTAAAGGCACTAGAGAAGTCAAGGAATGTAATCCTCACAGCACAACTGACCCCCTCTAGGTGAGAGAGTGATTTGTGCAGCAAATACGTGATAGCATCCTCCACTCCCACCTTCTCCTTATACGCAAACTGAAGAGGATCCTGGGCGTGCCTGGTTTGTGGCCTCAGATTCTGTATTATCAGCCGCTCCATGGTCTTCATAACGTGCGACGTCAAGGCAACAGGTCTGAAGTCATTCAACTCCTTTGGTTGTGGTTTCTTCGGTACCGGAACAATACAGGATGTTTTCCACTGTCTGGGTACTCTTCTCTGCTCCAGGCTCATGTTGAAGATGCGCTGTAGTGGTTCTCCCAGCTCAGTCGCACAGGCCCTCAGTAATCGTGGGGAAACTCCATCCGGTCCAGCCGCCTTGCTGGTACAGATCTTCCTCAGTTGACCTTCCACCTGTGCAGCCGTAATCCTGGGCGTGGGCAAGGTCTCCTGTGAGTGGCTATTTTCCTGTGAGGGAAGTAAGCCTGGTGTGGATTTCTGCGGTGAGGATGAGATTGAGCTGTCGAACCTGTTGAAGAAGTTGTTCAGCTGGTTCGCTTTCTCCACATCTCCACTTATGTTCGCCCCCCGCTTTGCACCGCATCCGGTGATGATCTTCATCCCATCCCACACCTCCTTCATGCTTTTTTTCTGCAGCTTTTGTTCTAGCTTCCTCTCTTCCCATCCCTCCGCTCCATTAACCCTACCTGTAAGCCTCATAATTTGTATAATCTCTATCAAATGTCCCGGAAATCTACATTCCAAGGAATAAAGTCCTAACCTATTCAATCTTTCCTTATAACGTAGGTCCTCCAATCGCGGCATTATCCTTGTAAATTCTCAAAGTATTCTTACAAACCTATTTACATATTTCCTGCAGTTAAGTGACCAAAACTGCAGACAATACTCTACATTAGGCCTCACCAACTTCGACATAACATCCCATCTCCTGCACCCCGTACATGAAGTCCAATGCGTCAAAACATTTCCTTACGACCCTATCCACATAGGACGCCATTTCCAACGCATTGTGACCTTGTATTCCCCGACCCCATTGTTGTACACACTCATCAGTGTCCTACTTTTAATCTGTAAACCCCAGCCTCCTGGTTCCTACCGAAGGTCCATTTGCTATTTATCCAGCTGATCCAAATCCCTCTGCAAGATATGATGGCCTCCTTCGCTGTCCAATATACACTCACTTGGTGTACATACAGAAACTTGGTTAAGTACATGGATGGGAGGGCATGATCTGACGGATTTACAGTTCGACACAGAGATCGGGAGCAGTGCGTGGAAATCGCAATACCCCCAACCCCCGCCTCACCCCACAACACCCCCTACCCCACCCCAGCGTCGGGTTGCAGAACCGGGGCCATGTGCGGTAAAAGTTTCGCTGTGGGATTCCGAGACGAGGGCCAAAATCTCAACCATGACTAACATATTCGCCACTGTGGATAAATAACTGGTTAGTCTAATCATTCTGAGCAGACGCACCGCCTCTCACTCGTCCATGACTCCTCACTGCCGTTCCCCTTCGCAGTGGACTCTTCTTCCAGCCTCTCCCTCTTCCCTTCCAAATCGCTCCACTCTCCTCGCCACCCAAAACACTGAACCCTCCTTTCTATGAACCCGATCAGTTTACCACACCCTCCACACTGCACTCATTCACTCATTTACGCTGCAAACTCGTCTCCCCCTCTCCTTTCTCTTGACGCCATTTTCACTCACCTCACCTTCCTCGCCACCCCTATAGCTCACCCCCACCACCTCGGTATCCTGCACACCCATCCTTGCTCACCCCTTTCTGTAGCCCACCACGCCGCCTCCCACCCCCCCCCCACCAATTCCACCTTTCCATCCCAGTCTCCGTAAAAAAAAACCCTCCATTCCCTTTCTTTTAGCCCTCTATCAAGTTAGTAATGGGTCTCAAGTTAATGAGTTTGTTGAATGCCCGAGGGATAGCCTTTCAGAGCAATTTGTCGTTGAGCCTACTACGGAATCAGCTGTACTGGATTGGGTGCTATACAATGAACGGGAGGCGATTAGGGAGCTTAAAGTAGAAGAACCTTTGGAAAATGTGATCGCAACAGGAGTGCGAGCAACTAAAATCATTAGAAGGGAAAAGATGAAATATGAAAACAAGCTGAGAAATAATATCAAAGTGGAATATAAAAGTTTTTCCTCAAGTGTATATTAAAAATAAAAGAGAAATTGGAGTGGATCAAGGACCGCTAGAAAACGAGGCAGGAGAAATAATAACCGGGTACAATGAGATGGCTGATGAAACTAATTGAGTATTTTGCATCATTCTTCACTGTGGAAGACACTAACAACACGCCTGATGTTGTGGTGTGTGAAGGAAGAGAAGTGGGTGCAGATACTATTGCAAGAGAGACGATGCTCAAAATACTGAAAGACCTAAAGGTACACAAGTCACCGTGACCAGAAGAACTGCACCCTGGGGTGCTGAAAGAGGTAGCATTAGAGATTCTGCTGGCATTAGAAATTATCTTGCAATAATCATTAGACTCCGGCATGGTGTCGGAGGACTGGAAAATTGCAGATGCCACTCCACTCTTTAAGAAAGGAGGAAGGCAGCAGAAAGGCAACTATAGACCAGTTAGCCTGACCTCAGTTGTTGGGAAGATGTTAGAAACAATTGTTAACGATGAGGTGATGGAGTACCTGGTGACACAGGACAAGATAATACAAAGTCAGCATGGTTTCCTTCAGGGAAAATCCTGCCTGGCGACTCTTTCGGAATTCTCGAAGGAGATTACAAGTAGATTAGATAACGGTGATGAATTGGATGTTGTACATTTGGAACTCCAGAAGCCTTTGACCAGGTGCACACACATGAACTGCTTACCAAGTTAAGAGTCCATGGTATTACAGGAAATTCACTAAAGTGGTTAGAGCATTGGCTGATTGGCAGGACGCAGGGAGTTAAAATAAAAAGGACCCTTTTCTGGTTGTTTGCCAGTCACTAGTTCCGCAGGGGTCAGTAATGGGACCGCTTCTTTTTATGCTTTATATAAATGATTTAGATGATGAAATAGATTGTTTTGCTGCCAAGTTTTCAGATGATGCGAAGGTTGGTGAAGGGGCAATAGTGTTGAGGAAACAGGAAGGATGAAGAATGATTTAGTTTAGGAGAATGGGGAAGAAAGTGGCAAATGAAATACAATGTTGGGAAAATGCAGGGTCATGCAATTTGGTAGCAGAAACAAATGTGCGGACAATTTTCTGAACGGGGAGAAATTCCAGGAATCTAAGATGCAGGGGGAGATGGGAGTCCTTGTGCAGAACACCATGAAGGTTATCTTGCAGGCTCAGTCGGTGGTGAGGAAGGCAAATGCCATGTTAGCATTCATTTCAAGAGGTCAAGAATACAAGAGCAAGGATCAGATGCTGAGGCCTTATAAGGCACTGGTGAGGCCTCACCTGGAGTATTTTGAACAGTTTTGAGCCCGTCATCTTAGAAAAGATGTCCTGCCATTGGAGAGGGTCCAGAGGCGCTTCACAAGGATGATTCCAGGAATGAAATGGTTATCACACGAGGAGCGTTACATGGCTCTGGGTCTGTACTCGCTGGAATTCAGAAGGATGAGGGGGAATCTCATTGAAACCTTTCGAATGTTGAAAGGCCCGGACAGAGTGGGTGTGGAAAGGATGTTTTCCATCGTGGGACAGTCTAGGACAAGAGAGCACAGCCTCAGGATAGAGGGGCACCCTTTCAAAACAGATCCGGAAAAATTTCCCGAGCCGAAGTATGTTGAATGTGTGGAATTCGTTGCCACATGCAGCGGTGGTGGCCAGATCATTGGGTATGTTTAAGGCAGAGATTGACAAGTTCTTGATTGGACATGACAATGAACAATACGGGGAGAAGAGCGGGAACTGGGATTGAGGAGGAGGGGAAAGGTTTAGTCATGATTAAATGGCGGAGCAGACTCGATAGGCCAGATGGCCTCATTCTGCTCCCATGTCTTATGGCCTCTCTTTCTCCTCCTCCTCTCTTTTCCCCACCATCTCTCCACACACTCACTTTCATCTGCAGCTACCCGCTCTCCACTTTCCACACACAACTTTCTCAACACCTCACTCTCCTCCCATTCCTCAGCAATGGAGGGAGGTAGCGTTCTACCTCTACCTCCACCCTCATATAAAGATCACTTAACAAGTCAGTAGCTCTGTAACCGCGAACGCTGCAGATTCCAGATTCTCGGTAATGTTCGTTATATTGAGGAAATCAGTTAGGAACGCCACGGGCCAGCTTATGTATGTTGCAAGCGGGGGGGGGGGGGGGGTTGCGCTGGTAGCGGACCCAAATGCAAGACACAGACACTGAAGTACTGGGAGCAGGGCTAAGATTATCCAGAATGCAACGGAAGTCAGGAGGAAAGGACGCTGGACATGGATACAGGCCCTGGACGAGACAAGCACACCGAGCCTGGGCTAGGACTCAGACTGTGAAAGCAGGACCTGGATGAGGAACTTGGAACTAGATGTCTGGACTAGGACTCCGAGCCAGAGACTGGACAGGGACCCGGAACATGGGTCTTGACTCGGGCTCGGAACCCGGATCCAGTCGAGGATTCGGGACTAGGAACAGACTAGACACAAGATAGCACTGGGGACACAGGGACGTGGCTTGGACTAGACCAGGATCTTGGACGTGGCTAGGGCTGGGCGAGGAATCTCCAGCACCAGGCTGGGCGAGGTACTCCTGGGTCAGTGAGGCACCAGAACTGGATGAGGACACGAAGCTCGGACTTGGACGGGGCTGGAACACGGCGCCCTGACTTGATCTTGGAACACAGAGCCTTGGTGTTGGAGTAAAGGGTCACAGAGTCGGGACCCCTCCTTGGGAACAGGACTAAGAGCCGGGGTTCTACACAGAACACAGAACCGGAACCCCTCCTTGGGAACAGGACTTAGGGCCGGGGATCTATACAGAGTCAGGACCCTCCTAAGGCCGGGACTCTTTCCTTGACGGACACTAAACACAGGGACACAAAGGGACAGATCCAAACTCAGCAATAGATACCTCCATATCTTGGCATGGCGAGGCTCCAGTCTCACTCCGGCGGTTGAACTTGACGGCGATACAGGCAAGGTAGCAGGCGAAGGAAACTGACGAAGGTTAGTGCCAAAATAACTGTTGAGATAAGATGCCGAACTAACTGCCAGGGATTCAGAAGTGGAAGAAAGGAGAGAACAGTCCAGCAGACTGAAGATGAATCCCGAAGCTATTTATGGAGCCAGCACAAAACGAGAATCAGGTGCTTCAATTAAGGCAGCCACTGGACCAGGGAAAACAGGAAATCCCGGAATGCGGATTTCACGGACCGGACCATGACACTCACTCCAGTACAATCGCATGTTTATTGTGATTCTTTTTCTCAGTTAATCTGAGAGGGGGTAAGTTCAAAGGAGATGTGAGAGGCAAGTTCATTCACACAGAGATTGGTGGGTGTCTGGAATGCCTGGGCTGATGGTAGAGGCAGATATATTAGAGACTTTTAAGAGACGCTGAGACAGGCACATAAATGTGAAGAACATGGAGGGAGATGGACTTTGTGCAGGCACAAGGAATCAGTTTAGTGGCCATTTGGTTGCTAATTTATTTGGTTGAGCTCAACATTATGGGCCGAACTTTGTTGACGTACTTTGTTACGTCAGCAATATTTCAATGTCATTTTCAGTTCGGTGCGTTGTTTTACCGTACCGAGCTGCAGAAATCCTTTCAGCATTTTGTCCAACTTTGCAAACTCATTCCTGATTCCCACATCACTCTCTGGGACTGGGAGCCTTTCCCCATCACCAGGTCTGAGGAAAAGCGGGGAATCCTCTGTCACGGTTTCCTTCTCTGTGAGTTCTGTGATTTCCTGTAAACATGGAAGGTGTTGAGTGATGGACTGAGTGAAAGAGAATGGAGAAGACATTATCTGCTCAGTGATGAAACGTCCCAGTGACTTTGATCACAGGAACAGTCACTGGGCAGCCTCTACACCCATGCTGTAAATTAACGGGTTCGGTAATTAGCAGCAAAGCACTGACTGTGGAAATTACAAATCAGAATATTATTAGAGTCACAGAGCCCAGCAGCAGTGGAACAGGCTTTTCGGCCCTTCTAGTCAATACGGACCCGTTTTTGTTTTAACTGCCAACTACCTGCATACACCTCCCATCCATGTCCTTACCCAAATTTCTCTTTAGTGTCCAACTCGAACCCACATCCACCACTTCCACTGGCGCTCATTCCACACTCGCACCAACCTCTGAGTGAAGAATCCCCCTTCAGATTCCCCAAAAATATTTCACCTTTCACCCTGAGATATCAAATGTGACCGTGGGAAAGTGTGTATTGAACCGGAGGAAACAGCAGAAGTACTTAATGAATACTTTACTTCAGTATTCACTATGGAAAAGGATCTTACTGATTGTACTGATGACTTGCAGCAGACTGAAAAGCTTGAGCATGTAGATATTAAGAAAGAGGATGTGCTGCAGCTTTTGGAAAGCATCAAGTTGGATAAGTCGCTATGGATATGAACATTTGGAGAGGTATAATATGATTAGTAATAGTCAGCATGACTTTGTGAAGGACAGGTCGTGCCTTACGAGCCTGATTTAATTTTTGAGGATGTGACTGAACACATTGATGAGGGAAGAACAGTAGATGTAGTGTATATGGATTTCAGCAAGGCATTTGATAAGGTAACCCATGTAAGGCTTATTGAGAAAGTAAGGAGGCATGGGATCCAAGGGGACATTGCTTTGTGGATCCAGAACTGGCTTGCCCACTGAAGGCAAAGAGTGGTTGTAGACGGGTCATATTCTGCATGGAGGCCGGTGACCAGTGGAGTGCCTCAGGGATCTGTTCTGGGACCCTTACTCTTTGTGTTTTTTATAAATGACCTGGATGAGGAAGTGGAGGGATGGGTTGGTAAGTTTGCTGATGACACAAAGGTTGGATGTTTTGTGGATAGTGTGGATGGCTGTCAGAGTTTACAGCGGGACATTGATAGGATGCAGAACAGGGCTGACAAGTGGCAGATGGAGTTCAGCCCAGGTAAGTGTGAAGTGGTTCATTTTAGTAGGTCAAATATGATGGCAGTGAAAATGTCGGGACTGAGATGAGGGGAAATGTCTCCACGCCGAGGATGGTGAATGTCTGTAAATCCCCACCATAGAGGGTGTCGAAGACTCGGTGATCGTCATCACATAAAACAGAGGCTGGCAGATGTGTGGAGACCCGAGGGATCGAGAAAATGAGGATCGGTAGAAGCATGTGGCTGTGATGGGAGAGTAGCCTCCATCTTTCTGATGGTTAAAGGGGCCGAATGGCCTCCTCCAGTTGTTTCTCACGTAATGCTTCAGTGTTCCTGTCCAGTGAGGCCAGAGGAATGTGAATAGAAATGAGTGTTTATAAACATAGACTGATTTAAATGACAAACACCAGGAAATCTGCAGATGCTGGAAATTCAAGCAACACACACAAAATGCCGGTGGAACGCAGTAGGTTAGGCAGCATCTATAGCGAGAAGCGCTGTCCACGTTTCGGAACGTTTCAGGACTGACGAAGGGTCTCGGCCCGAAGCGTCGACAGCAATGGGACATTGGAAAAAAAGTTGAATTTCCCCATGGGGATGAATAAAGTATCTATCTATCTATCTATCTATCTATCTATCTATCTATCTATCTATCTATCTATCTATCTATCTATCTATCTATCTATCTATCTTCTCCCTATAGATGCTGTCTGACCTGCTGCGTTCCACCAGCATTTTGTGTGTGTTGACGGATTTAAAAGAAACCTGCTCATTTTCTGTGTGGGTCTGAATTGTGTGTCGGGATGGGAAGTGAATCAAAACTATAACTCTGAGAACTCTGTGACGTTGTGCTGGAGCGAAAGGGATCGGGGAAGATATGGAGGGAAAATCTAAATACGTATGGAAATGATATAGGGAAATAATGAAATAATGTGGGAAATGCGGCGGTGGGTAGGGCAGTATTGGAAGGGCGAGGAACAGTCACCGGTCACATGGGAGACCCTCTAGCGTCACGTGATCATGTTTTACCGCAGATCGGCAGCATTTGCGGGGTTGTTTCCGTGGCCCCGCCCACCGCCTGTGACGCAAAAAGAAGCACATTGCGCATGCTCACAGGCCAGAGCCAGGCAGTGATGTTTTTTTCGTTCTTTGTGGAAGTGGGTCAGCGGCGGGTCCAGGTTCGGAATCGGGATCGGGATCGGGCGGGGATCCTCGCCCCCTTGGACGGGGAGCCGGAGACGGATTATTCTCTGCGGGGCAACACCAACAATTTCCCTTCGGTGAGTATTGAAGCCGGTCCCGAGCGGGGAGGTCTGACGTTGAGTGGTGAGTTAACTTTCCCGAAATCAAACAAGAGAAAATCTGCAGATGCTGGAAATGCGAGCAACGCGCACAAAATGCTGGAGGAACTCAGCAGGCCGGGCAGCATCTAGGGGAAGAATACAGTCGACATTAGCGGCCGAAACCCTTCGGCAGGACTGGAGAATAAAAGGTGGGGGTGGGGAAAGGAGAGAGAAACACAAAGTGATCGGTGAAACCTGAAGGGGGAGGGGATGTACTTTCCCGAACTGGCGGCCTCGCCTCGCTTCCTTCACAGAATCTGCCGGGGTCGGTCCGGGTTGTGAGACCTTCACACCAAACCGTCTGAGATGAGCCGCTGCTCAGCCCCTGTTGTTCTGGTCCTATTAGCCGGAGGAAGTAAAACATGTTTTTTATCTTGTTACTGACAAAGAATTGTATAATTTGTGTCCCGTGTGTTATCTGAATGTACTTGCCTGTGATGCTGCCACAAGTCAGTGTTTCTCTGTACCTGTACCTTCCCGTACTTGTACACTTGGCAATAAATTCAACAGGACCTGAGAAATCTCAGTGAGATTTGATTATTTATGATCATCTTGGCAGCTCGGTAGGTCGAATGTATGAGACAGTACACTGTTAAATGCAAAACCCTGAACAGTTGATGATCAGAGGGATCTTAGACTCCAAGTTCATCGCTCCCTGAAAGAGACTGCACAGATTGATCGGGTGGTTAAGAAGGCAAATGACATGGTTGTCTTTATCAGTTGAAGCATTGAGTTCAAAAGTCGGGAAGTTGTGTTGCAGTTTTATAAAACTAGGTAGACCACATCTGGAGTGTTTCATACAGTTCTGGTCGCCCCCATTCTCGGAAGGATGTCGGGGCTTTGGAGTGGGCGCAGAAGAGGTTTACCAGGATATTGCCTGGATTAGAGGGCCTGAGCTATAACGAGAGGTTGGACAAAATTGTGTCGTTTTCTACGGAGCCTTGCCGGCTGGGGTGAGACTGGATGGACGTTTATAAGATTACCAGAGGATTAGAAGCCATGTCTCAGAAAGGCAGCGTCCATTATCAAGGACCTCCAGCACCCACGGCATGTGGTTTTCTCAATGTTACCAGCAGGTATGGAGGTGCAGAAGTCTGAAGGCTCACACTCAGTGATTCAGGAACAGTTTCTTCCCCTCTGCCATCCGATTGCTAAATGGATATTGAACCCTTGAACACTACCTCACATTTAAAATATATAGTATTTCTGTTTGTTGCACAATTTTTTATTTATTCACAGAAACATAGAAAACCTACAGCACAATACAAGCCCTTCGGCCCACAAAGTTGTGCCAACATGTCCCTAACTTAGGAATTACTATGTTTACCCATAGCCCTCTTTTTTACTAAGCTAGTATTTCTTTATTTTTCTCCAGTGTCTCCAGGTACCTATCCAACAGACCATATTCTACCCACCTCCACCACCATTGCCAGCAGCCAATTCCACACACTCACCACTCTCTGAGTAAAAAAACTTATCCGTAACATTTCCTCTGCAACTACTCCCCAGCACCTTAAACCTGTGCTGTCTTTTCATAACCATTTCAGACCTGGGAAAAAGTCTCTGACTATCCACATGATCAATGCCTATCATCATCTTATACACTTCTATCAGGTCACCTCTCATCCTCCGTTGCTCCAAGTAGAAAAGGCCAAGTTCTCTCAAACTATTCTAATAAGGCATGCTCCCCAATCCAGGTAACATCTGTGTAAATATCCTCTGTACCATTTCTATGGTTTCCACATGCTTCGTGTAGTGAGACAACCAGAATTGTGCACATTGGGGTGTGACCATCGTCACATATAGCTGCAACATTACCTCTCAGCTCCTAAATTCAATCCCACGATTGATGAAGGTCAATACATCATATGCCTTCTTAACCACAGAGTCAACCTGCGTAGCAACTTTGAGTGTCCTATGGACTTGGACCCCAGGATCCCTCTGATCCTCGACACTGCCAGGAGTCTTACCATTAATGTTATATTCTGCCATCATGTTTGACCTAACAAAATGAACCACTTCACGCTTATCTTGGTTGAACTCCATCTGCCACTTTTCAGCCCATTTTTGCATCCAATCAATGTCCCACTGAAACCTCTGACAGCCCTCCACACTATCCACAACTCCCGCAACCTTTGTGTCATCAGCAAACTTGCTAACCCATCCCTCCACTTCCTCATCCAGGTCATTTATCAAAATCACAAAGAGTAAGGGTCCCTGATATACTGTAAATGATTTAGTTGTTTATTTTTATTATTATTTTTTTTTTTCCTTCTATAATATGTATTGCATTGAACTGCTGATGCACAGTTTTCAAATTTCATGACACACACTGGTGATAATAAACCTGATTCTGATTCTGAGTGGACAGACAATCTATTTTTCCTGGGGGTTGAAATGTCTAATATATTTATGGTGAGAGGAGATGTAAGCAGCAAGTTTGTTTCTTTACACAGAATGGTGGGTAGCTGGAAAACTCTGCCTGGGGTGGGAGACCCGACTGGTCACGTGATCCCGTTTGCCCCTCCCATTTAACAGCAGATGGGCAGCACCTGTGCATCTGTTTCCGAGGCCCTGCCCTCCAGATGATGTGACACTCACTTCGCACATGTTCACTGTCTCCGGCCGGGCGGTGTTTTCTTTTCCGCTCAGTGCTGAAGTGCATCATCTATGGGATCGAGGGAAGGGTCCTCACCTCCTGGGTGGGGGAGCCAGGGGTCGGGATCACTGTCTGTGGGCTGAAGATATTGCGTTCCCATCAGTGAGTATTGAGACCGATCCCAAGCGGGGAGATCCGATGTTGGCCATGAGCCCCGAACTGAGGACCAATTACTCATTTATTTTCTGATTATCTGGGATGGTCAAAAATGTGTAGACTTCACTTAATCTGCATTGAACGATCCAAACCTGGAGCCCAGGCTGTCTATTTCCGCAGAGTTGAAATGGGAGACCCACCAACATATCACGTGAGGCTGTTTACTGTTGATCTGCCCTGCCCTTCACTTTGTGATGCAAGATGATGTGGTGTGTGCTCAGAGTCCCCGGATGGGTCAGGATGCTTCCTCTATGTTGTGTTGGGGGATCTGACGTTGGTCACTGAGTCCCGTTAACTTCCCCCAACTCGCCTCATTTCCTGAGGCTGCTCACATTTGTCCTTGAGCTTTCTGGCTGTTGTGTCTTCTCCCGGACTGGGGTGGGTGAGAAAGGAGAACGTCCCAGGTTGTGGGGATCTTTGATTTCACTGCCTGCTTTACCAAGGGACTGGGAAGTCTAGGGGGGAGAGTGGTTTCTGTGATGTGCACATGGCCAAGTGGTTAAGCAATCTGAAGGTCATGAGTTTGAGCCTCAGGCCAGGCAGTGTGTTGTATCCTTGAGCATGGCACTTAACCACACATTGCTCCTGCACGTTTATAGCCCAGATGGATCAAATCACCAAATCCTGTTCCTGTGTCTTATGTATTACCATGACAGAATGATGGCTCCTTCTTATCCCATATTGTTTTGTGATGTGTGAGGGACAATAAAAGATTGTTCACTGAGATTATTATATTTGGCTTCAACATTTAAATTTCAGTGACTTTTGTTCTTAGCAACATTAAGCAGAAATGTTTGGTTCTCCTTTTCATTGTTAATGTGCTTCATTATCTCTCTGGTTAATGTTAGACCTGCGGTGAGAGGTTTATTGGAAGAAAAACCCCAGCTGGAAGCAAACCATGGCTAAAGATGTGGGAATAGCAACAAGTGAACTGGCCCGAGGACTGAGAGCATCAACTGGAGAGAACAACTCCGAATCAGCTGACTTGGAGATCCCAGTGAGTCAGTGAGGAGGAAGTTAGGTGAGTCTCATTTACTCAAACACTGGTCCTTTATACATTACATACCTGTACAATAGAAGGTGGGAAATAGTTGGTGAGACTGAATGTGCCCAGAAGAACCATTTATGCCTCTGTCAGACACAGTTGCAATCACACCAGGTCTGGTAATGTGCTTCCAGCAGCCCAGCCCTTTAAAACCACTCCCACTCTGTGGAAGTCGAATCTGGATAAAGTCACTCTGAGACCATACGGTACAAACTCTTTATTCCAGTAACTTACTTAGTTAGTCGCTCAAACAGGAACAGTCTGTGACTGTTCCCACCCAATCCACTAACTGACTAACAATTCCCCTTACACCACAGATATATCCATCCAGATACCCCCACACAAGACAGGCTGGAGCCAAAGATATTTACTACATGACAGGCTGTAGCCCCTAAAGACAAACTACAAAATAGTCATAATGGTTTACACACACAGAACAGACTGAAGCTATCCTATCTCTACATGTGATTGCGCAAGGAGATAAGCATCTTGAAACTCTAGCTAGCTACCCACAAGAAGAAACATGGCTCAGCACATCGGTTGATCATCAGCAGTTTCTTTCAGAAAAACAGGCTGCTATTGTTTAACGAAGTGTTAACCATTTTACAGACTTTATCCTTCCCTCCTTTTGATCATTACATTATCAACAACGCAGTAACTTCTTACAGAGATAGCAACTGATGACAGCATTGACTTATCAGTGGGTAAAGACAGGGTACAACAGTAATTGTAACAAAGATATGTACAACTATTAGGACATAATGCAGTATCATGCCCCACATATTACCAAACAGGCCTTCAAAGATCACCATTTCGACCCTTCGGTGAACCCGTGTAAATCCTGCCCTACTTTCTTGATGCTGTCAATCTCCTTTGCAGTGTGCTCGGAGAGGGGTGTAATGTTAGTAGATTCATCAGGGATATACGTGCAGCATTCTGTGTCAATAACAGCACAGGTTCCCTCTTTCTCAGCTGGGATAAACTCTAAAGCTGTACAATTCTGTATGACTGTTTGCCAGATTGCAATCATTTCAGTGGGTATTTCTGTTACTTGGGCCTGTGTTTCCATCAGGGCCCCTGCAGTATTGTGGCCAGCTCCTCAAGTGCTGTATCCAAATTGATTATCTGTCATGAATTCCTGGCTACTCCATAGGAGAGAAAAGTAATCATCCAAAATCAATCAGTCTCAGTTGTTCCTCTCGGCTGCTGGGCACCAGCAAGTATGGCCAGGATGCATGTTTCCCAGTATTGGAAGTTCTATTTGATGGGGACCTGAGACACCATCCCTCAAAACACTGACAGCCACAGTCATCTCTGACTGGACCACAGGTCCTCATCTCACTTCCCCGGATGTTATTTGAGAAAGCCCAGGCTGAGAGTTCCTCACTCTGGTTGAGCAGGATTACTGACATTGGAACCATAGTTTTACCATGCTGTGGAATTTCAGCTCAAACCCAGCAGGCCCCTAGTTCTACCTGTTTGGCATAGGTATGACAGAAAGACGGAAATGTGTTAACATGGGGGCCCCCGGATGCTGGGGTGAGCCCTCTCAAAGACATAAATATGAACACCCCTAACAACCAATACATTTTCCATTAGTCCGAGAGAGACCTTCTATTCAGTTCCTTCAGTAACAAGTTTGGCGCCTAATGATGTATCCACCGAGATTGCCCCTTCAGTTTCACAGCCATGGGAGCGGTCGGTAACACCTGATCTGGCCCTCTCCACCGCAGTCCGAGTTTCCCTCAATCCCAGTTCTTCATCAGGAAAAAAAATCCCAGGTTCCATGGTGCAGAGTAGTTCTCTTCCTTGTAAGCCTGTCATACCTGTGAATATATGCTTGGAAAATTTTGGTTAGTTGGCATATATATTTCCCCATGTCTTCCCCTCGGGTATGAATATCCAATTTTGCTGGTAGACTTTCTGGGAGCAATGGTACACAAGCTCTTAGTCCCCAGGGTGTCTTCATGGGCCGTCCATAAATGATTTCAGCTGGTGACAACCCTGTTTTCCCCTGTGGGGTAACCCTCATGTGGAACTGGGTAACGGTAGGACCATCAACCATGTGAGTCCAGTCTCCACTGTTAGTCTGGCCAGTTTTCTCTTCAGAGTGCCATTGGCTCTTTCCACTCTGCCAGCGGCCCGTGGGTGGTGTACACAGTGGAATTGTTGCTGGATAGCTAGTTCGTTACGTACCCCTTTGTTTACCTTCATCACGAAGTGTGGGTCATTGTCAGAGCTCAGCATCTCTGGCAGGCCGTACCTGGGAAGTATTTCCCGTAATAATACCCTCACAACAGTCATAACAGTATTATTGGTAGTCTACTAAACACATCAATAATAACTAAGCAGCATCTATAGCAATGTACTCTAGGTAATTCAATAAAATCAACTTGTAGACACAAAAAGGTCCACCTGGCAAGGGGGTCGTACCCGGTGTGCAGGGTACAGGTTACCAACCATTCCCTCCTTTCCCAGGTGTGTACAATTATGTATATAATCGGCCAATATTGGTAAAAACTGTGTAGGAACACAAACCTGTTCCACTGGGGTGATCCAAAAACCTAGGTTGGGGTCTTTCTGGCACCCCATCAGATGCCCTGTTTGCACTCCTCCTCAGAGGCGTCCCCCTGAGAAGAACAAAACTCGAGGTAGCTGTAGAGCGGTGAGTAAGTTGTTTACAAAGGTGGCATTACTAATGGGGTGGCCAGAGGAAGTTAGGAATCCCCACGTTCCCAGAGAGCCCCGTAGTCATGTACAATTCCAAATGCATAACGGGAGTCTGTGTAAACGTTCCCACTTTAGTCTGTTGCTGGGATACAGGGATGAGTCAGAGCAAACAGCTCAGCCTTCTGGGCGGAGACAGCTGCTTCAAAAGATGCCTGCTTAATTGCTTCACCGTCCATCATTATTGCATAGTCAAAATATTGTTATCCTGCTGGATCCACTAAAGAGCTTCCATCCTCATAAAACGTTGCCTCGGGATTGAGGGGATATTGCTAAATGGATGGGAGCGTCTGTCCTTCTTTTGTGGTGATCCGGACAGGGGGGCAGTTGGTGCAACAGACTTCTTGGCCTGAAATTGCACAGAGATGGGGTACAGCATCTTGGGATCGGTCAATATTAAAAGGTTGTCTTACCAGATATCTCGTCTTCACCTCAGACTCCTTCCCATATTGGACTAGACCCGTGGCCAAGTCTTGCCAGTCTCCCTCGGTGCTGGAGGCTTGTTTTGTTAGGGTGTAGGCCAGGAACCCTGGGATCTTTGGCTTGAACCTAGTGCAAACCCTAATGGTGGTATGGGGAACTACCAGTTCTGTCTGTCGCCAAAGGAAATCTGGAAATTCGGCCAGTAATGCAATACCGTCTCTTCCTTTAACCTGTCTAATCACCGTGACTGGGAACTTCTGTCCATCAAGTGGTGCATAATATTGGCTTTCCTCAGTGGCGCACCCTGTAGGGTCAAAGCACAGAGTCACATGAGGGTCGGCTGCTGGCAGAAGGAGTGGAGTCCAAATTAAGTGCCCTCCACTTGGGGGTCGGAAACTGGGGAAGCTGTCGGTTGTTCACCTGTCAAGGGTGACAGCATTGTCTGTGCAAAGAATCTCGACTTCCAACAGACAGAGCAAGTCTCTCCCTGCAAGATTACACCCCCGTCTGGTGGTGACTGTAAATGAAACCTCACCCTGGTTCCCCTGGAATTTCACCTGCAGTGGCTGGGTACGTGAATACGTACGTTCCATGCCTTCGAACCCAGACAGAGTGATTGTAGCATCTGATAGCTGGAATCACTTTTCCGATACTATTTCCTGATCGAGACTGGTTGTGGTTGCCGTCATATCAATCATAAATGGAACTGGATTTCCAGCAACTTGCAATATTACATTGGGCTCTTCCTGACGGTTGGCACTCATGGTTGGAAGCATCTTCTTGACAATTTCTAAACGGGTTGTTGTCCCCACCTGTCCCTTGGTAGGTTTTTGTTCCCATTTCTGTTCCTCAGATATAGCCTGCTCGCGTCCTTCTTCCAGCTGAGCATATTCACCTTTAATATTAGTTCCCTTCGGGGTTGATCGAGATTCGAAAGTTGGGTCCTAATGATATGTCAAAGCTTGTCGCATTAGATTTCGGTCATTGTCAGTCCAATCCATATTATTTGTTTTAATCATGTTGGCGAACTTAGTTGCTAAGCATTGGAGCAGTAGGGCATTGAACTGGGGGGACAGATTCCCATCATTAAAGTCTTGGTCTCCTGCGAAGGTGCCGTAGCAGGCCACAAATCGCTCTCAATAGTCTGGTCCCGATTCCCCAGGCTTAGGTTTGCATTCAGGTACTTTAGTGATGTTTACAGGTTGCTGGAGAGCCCTTTCGAAGGCTTGAATGATCTGGTCCATCTGTTCATTCTCATTATGTTTTCCCATCTGTAACTCCTGATAGGTTTGGTATCTCAATTCTGCCTTCCATTTCCACCCCTCATCAGCTGAGAGAATCATGCAGGAGAGACCGAATAAATCTTGCAGAGTCGCATTAAACATTTGTATAGTACTGTGGACACACTGAGCAAACTGTGCTGGTTTTTCTTTTCTATCTGGGGCCTGATTCATGATCATTATCATTTCTTGAGGCTTCCAGGGAGCATACACAGGATTCACTGAGGGCTGTCCCTCCTCCTAGTCCTAGGGGGAGCATTTGCTACTGCTGTTCAGGAGGATTTAAACTAATGTGGCAGGGGGATAGGAACAAGTGCAGAGAGACAGAGGGGTGCAAAATGAGAGCAGAAGCAAAAAGTAGTAAGGTGAAAAGTAAAAGTGGCAGGCAGTCAAATCCAGGGCAAAAATCAAAAGGGCCACTTTTCAACATAATTGTATAAGGGCTAAGAGTGTTGTAAAAACAAGCCTGAAGGCTTTGTGTGTCAATGCAAGGAGCATTCGTAATAAGGTGGATGAATTGAATGTGCAGATAGTTATTAATGAATATGATATAGTTGGAATCACAGAGACATGGCTCCAGGGTGACCAAGGATAGGAGCTCAACATCCAGGGATATTCAATATTCAGGAGGGATAGACAGGAAAGAAAAGGAGGTGGGGTAGCTTTGCTGGTTAGAGAAGAGATTAACGCAATAGAAAGGAAGGACATTAGCCTGGAGGATGTGCAATCGATATGGGTAGAGCTGCGTAACACTAAGGGGCATAAAACGCTGGTGTGAGTTGTGTACAGGCCACCTAACAGTAGTAGTGAAGTTGGGGATGGCATTAAACAGGAAATTAGAAATGCGTGCAAAAAAGAAACATCAGTTATAATGGGTGACTTCAATCTACATATAGATTGGGTGAACCAAATTGGTAAGGGTGCTGAGGAAGAGGATTTCTTAGAATGTGTGCGGGATGGTTTTCTGAACCAACATGTCGAGGAACCAACTAGAGAGCATGCCATTCTAGACTGGGTATTGAGCAATGAGGAAGGGTTAATTAGCAATCTTGTCATGCGAGGCCTCTTGTGTAAGAGTGACCATAATATGGTGGAATATTTCATTAAGATGGTGAGTGACATAGTTAATTCAGAACCAAATGTTCTGAACTTAAAGAAGGGCAACTTTGAAGATATGAGACGTGAATTAGCTAAGACAGACTGGCAATTGATATTTAAAGGGTTGACGGTGGATAGAAGCATAGAAAATAGGTGTAGTAGGTCATTCGGGCCTTCGAGTCTGCACCGCCATTCAGTATGATCATGGCTGATCATCCAACTCAGAACCCTGTACCTGCTTTCTCTCCATACCCCCGATCCCTTTAGCCACAAGGGCCATATCTAAATACAGCCAATGAACTGGCCTCAACCATTTCCTGTAGCAGAGAATTCCACAGATTCTCCACTCTCTGTGTGAAGAAGTTTTTCCTCATCTCGGTCCTAAAAGTCTTCCCCTTTAACCTTAAACTGTGACCCCTCGTTCTGGACTTCTCCAACATTGGAAACAATCTTCCTGCATCTAGCCTATCCAATCCCTTTAGAATTGTATACGTTTCAATAAGATCCCCCATCAATCTTCAAAATTCCAGTGAGTATAAGCCTAGTCGATCCAGTCTTTCTTCATGTGAAAGTCCTGCCATTCCAGGAGTCAATCTGGTGAACCTTCTTTGTACTCCCTCTATGGCAATAATGTCTTTCGTCAGTTTAGGGGACCAAAACTGCACACTAGGTGCGGTCTCACCAAGGCCTTCTACAACTGCAGTAGAACCGCCCTGCTCCTGTACTCAAATCCTTTTGCTATGAATGCTAGCATACCTTTCGCCTTTTTGACCGCCTGCTGTACCTGCATGCCTCCCTTCAATGACTGGTGTACAATGACACCTAGGTCTCATTGCACCTCCCCTTTTCCTAATCGGCCACCGTTCAGATAATAATCTGTTTTCCTGTCCTTGCAACCAAAGTGAATAACCTTACATTTATCCACATTAAATTGCATCTGCCATGAATTTGCCCACTCACCTAAGCTATCCAAGTCACCCTGCATCCTCTTAGCATCCTCCTCACAGCTAACACCGCCGCCCAGCTTCGTGTCATCCGCAAACTTGGAGATGCTGCATTTAATTCCCTCATCTAAATCATTTATTATATATTGTAAACAACTGGGGTCCCAGCACTGAGCCTTGCGGTACCCCACTAGTCACTGCCTGCCATTCTGAAAAGGTCCCGTTTACTCCCACTCTTTGCTTCCTGTCTGCCAACTAATTCTCTATCCACATCAATACCATACCCCCAATACCGTGTGCTTTAAGTTTACACACTAATCTCCTGTGTGGGACCTTGTCAAAAGCCTTTTGAAAATCTAAATATACCACAACTACTGGCTCTCCCCTATGCACTCTACTAGTTACATCTTCAAAAAATTCTATAAGATTCGTCAGACATGACTTTCCTTTCACAAATCCATGCTGACTTTGTCCGATGATTTCACCTCTTTCCAAATGTGCTGTTATCACATCTTTGATAACCGACTCTAGCATTTTCCCCACCACCAACATCAGACTAACCGGTCTATAAATTCCCGGTTTTTCTCTCCCTCCTTTTTTAAAAAGTGGGGTTCCATTAGCCACCCTCCAATCCTCAGGAACTAATCCAGAATCTAAGGAGTTTTGAAAAATTATCACTAATGCATCCACTATTTATTGGGCTACTCTGGGATGCAGACCATCTGGCCCTGGGGATTTATCTGCCTTTAATCCCTTCAATTTACCTAACACCACTTCCCTACTAACATGTATTTCCCTCAGTTCCTCCATCTCACTAGACCCTTGGTCCCTTACTATTTCCGGAGGATTATTTATGTCCTCCTTAGTGAAGACAGAACCAAAGTAGTTATTCAGTTGGTCTGC
This sequence comes from Hemitrygon akajei, assembly GCF_048418815.1. Classification (NCBI taxonomy): domain Eukaryota; kingdom Metazoa; phylum Chordata; class Chondrichthyes; order Myliobatiformes; family Dasyatidae; genus Hemitrygon; species Hemitrygon akajei. The sequence continues at coordinate 4,973,224 of NW_027331946.1, forward strand.
CATGTCTTTGTTCCCTATGATCAATTCACCTGTTTCTGACTGGAAAGGTCCTTACATTTGACTTGACCAATCTTTCTCTTTTCACATATCTGTAAAAGCTTTTACAGTCAGTTTTTATGTTCCCTGCCAGCTTTCTCTCATAATCTTTTTTCCCTTTCCTATTTAAGCCCTTTGTCCTCCTGTACTGGTCTCTTAATTTCGCCCAGTCCTCAGGTGTGCTGCTTTTTTTTGCTAATTTATATGTTTCTTCTTTGGACTTGATACTATCTCTAATTTCCCTTGTCAGCCACGGGTGCACTACCTTCCCTGGTTTATTCTTTTGCCAAACTGGGATGAACATTTGTTGTAGTTCATCCATGCGATCTTTAAATGCTTGCCATTGCATATCCACCATCAACCCTTTAAGTATCATTTGGCAGTCTATCTTAGCTAATTCACGTCTCATACCTTCAAAGTTACCCTTCTTTAAGTTCAGAACCTTTGTTTCTGAATTAACTATGTCACTCTCCATCTTAATGAAGAATCCCACCATATTACCCTTACCCAAGCCTCGCACGACAAGATTGCTAACAAATCCTTCCTCATTGCTCAATACCCAATGTGGAATGGCCTGCTCTCTAGTTGGTTCCTCAACATTCATATGCAATGGCAAGCATTTACAGATTGCATGGATGAACTACAACAAATGTTCATCCCAGTTTGGCAAAAGAATAAACCAGGGAAGGTAGTGCACCCGTGGCTGACAGGGGAAATTAGGGATAGTATCAAGTCCAAAGAAGAAACATACAAATTAGCCAGAAAAAGTGGCACACCTGAGGACTGGGAGAAATTCAGAGTCTAGCAGAGGAGGACAATGGGATTAATTAGGAAAGGGAAAAAAGATTATGAGAGAAAGCTGGCAGGGAACATAAAAACTGACTGTAAAAGCTTTTATAGATAAGTGAAAAGAAAACGATTGGTTAAGACAAATGTAGGTCCCTTACAGTTATAAACAGGTGAATTGGTCATAGGGAACAAGGACATGGCAGACCAATTCAATAACTACTTTAGTTCTGTCTTCACTAAGGAGGACATAAATAATCTTCCGGAAATATAGAGGACCGAGGGTCTAGTGAGATGGAGGAACTGAGGGAAATACATGTTAGTAGGGAAGTGGTGTTAGGTAAATTGAAGGGATTAAAGGCAGAGAAATCCCCAGGGTAAGATGGTCTGCATCCCAGAGTGCTTAAGAAATTAGCCCAAGAATTAGTGATAATTTTTCAAAACTCCTTAGATTCTGGATTAGTTCCTGAGGATTGGAGGGTGGCTAATGTGACCTCACTTTTTTTAAAAATGAGGGAGAGAGAAACCGGGGAATTATAGACTGGTTAGCCTGACATCGGTGGTGGGGAAAATGCTAGAGTTGGTTGTGAAAATGTGATAACTGCACATTTGGAAAGAGGTGAAATAATCGGACAACGTCAGCATGGATTTGTGAAAGGAAAATCATGTCTGGCGAATCTTATAGAATTTTTTGAGGATGTAACTAGTCGAATGGATAAGGGAGAACAAGTGGATGTGGTATATTTGGATTTTCAAAAGGCTCTTGACAAGGTCCCACACAGGTGATTAGTGTGGAAACTTAAAGCACACAGTATTGGGGGTATGTTATTGATGTGGATAGAGAATTGGTTGGCAAACAGGAAGCAAAGAGTGGGAATAAATGGGACCTTTTCAGATTGGCAGGCAGTCATTAGTGGGGTACTGCAAGGCTCAGTGCTGGGATCCCAGTTGTTTACAATATATATTAATGACTTAGACGAGGGAATTAAATGCAGCATCTCCAAGTTTGCGGATGACACCAAGCTGGGCGGCAGTGTTAGCTGTGAGGATGCTAAGAGGATGCAGGGTGACTTGGATAGGTTAGGTGAGTAGGCATATTCATGGCAGATGCAACTTAATGTGGATAAATGTGAGGTTATTCACTTTGTTTGCAAGAACAGGAAAACAGATTATTATCTGAATGGCCGATTAGGAAAAGGGGAGGTGTTACGAGACCTGGGTGTCATTGTACACCAGTCATTGAAAGTGGGCATGCAGGTACAGCAGGCGGTGAAAAAGGCAAATGGTATGTTGGCATTCGTAGCAAGAGGATTTGAGTGCAGGAGCAGGGAGGTTCTACTGCTGTTGTACGAGGCCCAGGTGAGGCCACAGCCAGAGTACTGTATGCAGTTTTGGTTCCCTAATCTGAGGAAAGACATTCTTGCCATAGAGGGAGTACAAAGAAGGTTCAACAGATTGATTCCTGGAATGGCAGGACTTTCATATGAAGAAAGACTGGATCGACAAGGCTTATATTCGCTGGAATTTAGAAGACTGAGGGGGGATCTTATTGAAATGTATAAAATTCTAAAGGGATTGGACAGGCTAGATGCAGGAAGATTGTTTCCGATGTTGGGGGAGTCCAGAGCGAGGGGTCACAGTTTAAGGATAAAGGGGAAGCCTTTTAGGACCAAGATGAGGAAAAACTTCTTCACACACAGAGTGGTGAATCCGTGGAATTCTCTGCCACAGGAAACAGTTGAGGCCGGTTCATTGGCTATATTTAAGAGGGAGTTAGATATGGCCCTTGTGGCTAAAGGGATCAGGGGTATGGAGTGAAAGCAGGTACAGGGTTCTGAGTTGGATGATCAGGCATGATCATACTGAATGGCGGTGCAGGCTCGAAGGGCCGAGTGGCCTACTCCTGCACTTATTTTCTATGTTTCTATGTGTGGAAAATTAAAATCTCCCACAATCACAACCTTGTGCTTACTACAAATATCTGCTATCTCCTTACAAATTTCCTTCTCCAATTCTCGCTCCCAATCAGGTGGTTTATAATACACCCCTATAAGTGTTACTATACCTTTCCCATTCCTCAATTCCACACAAATAGGCTCCCTAAATGAGCCCTGTAATCTATCCTGTCAAAGCACCGCTGTAATATTTTCTCGGACAAGCATTGCAATACCTCCCCCTCTTGCCCTTCTGATTCTATCACACCAGAAGCAATGAAATCCAGGAATATTTAGTTGCCAATCACACCCCTCCTGCAACCATGTTTCACTAATAGATACAACATCATATTTCCAATTATCAATCCATACTCTAAGCTCATCCACCTTTCTTACAATGCTCCTAGCATTAAAATAGATGCATTCAAGAAACTTTCCACCTCTTCCTCTCTGTTTATCCCTCACAGTGCAAACAACTTTATTATCTCTTTTTTTCCTTCTCCCCTACATCTTCGGTCTGAGTGCTCCTACATCAGGGAGCAAGTTCAAATCATCTCTGTGTTAAATGTTTAACCATCCGAAGGTGACTGAAGGCAGCTGCAGGTTCATGAGGGACTGTTACTGTCAGATTCTGCAGTTCTTGCGGCTGCTCATCGCACCCAGGACTGAACCCTGGTCACTGAGTATTGGAGGTGTCCGTTCTGCTGATGTTAGCCTTAAACTAGACTGGTGTTTAATATTGTGGATCTGTGAAATATAAATCAGTTCTGTATCAAATCCCGTGTCTCAGGTACTTACTGTCTCTACCACACTCACAATGTACACTAGAAAGGCCACTCAGCCCATCTGGTTTCTGCCCATGTTTCTGTTCCATATCCGTATATCAAAATCTATCCCTGCCGTTCCCCTCTCGCTCACCCTGAGATGACAGGTTGCAACTAGTCACCACTCCGTGGGATAGGAGATTTCCCGTGAATTTCATGGAAACATATAAATGCACAACACATTACAGATGCTTTGTCCCACATTGCCGTGCCGACCATGTATCTTACTCTAGAAACTGCTCAGAATTACTCTACCACATAGCCACCCATTTTCCTAAGCTCCATGTACCTATCTGAGAGTCTCTTAAAAGACCCTATTGTATCCGCCTCCACCACTGTTGCTGGTGGTGCTTTCCACACACACACCACTCTTTGCTTAAAAAAGTTAGCTCTGACATCTCCTCTGTACTTACTTCCAGGCAGCTTAAACCTATTCCCCCTCGTGTTAGCCATTTCAGCCCTGGGGGAAAAGCCTCTGACTATCCACACGACCAATGCCTCTCATCATCTTAGACACCCGCATGATTTTCTCCAGGGTGAATAAGACGATGAGCTGACTGTGGTTTTGACGTTCTCTCTCTCTCCCTCTCTCTCTCTCTCTCTCCTTGTGTCTGACGTCACAGCCCCGCCTCACTCAGGCAATTAAAGCGACACTCACAGTAAATGAACCCGCGGTCTCGTAACACAATGCGCCTCTAAAGACTGACAGCAGACCAGTGAGTAAATCTTTGATGGTGCAGAGTCAAAAAACAAAAAGTTGCCAGCCTGAGTCAGGGCTTTGGGGCTCCAGAGAGAGATGGGGTCTAGAGTTTATGAGGAGGAGGAGGAATCAGACCAGCAGGATGTGGCTACAAAAGGAAGGTCAGAAACATTTGTAAACTGGTTGACTGAAAAAAAGGTGGTTAATTTCAGGCAGTAAATGTGGAGAGGAATAAAAATACAATGTTTAGGCCGAGCCCCTTCAGCATGCCTAGACTGTGTACTCCGATGCTTAGTTGCTCTCTGAATTGCAGAGTTCCTCCAGCGTTTTGTGTGTGTGCGTCTCTGTATTTCCAGCAACTGCAGAATCTCCTGTGTTTTATAACTGCATTTTACTTTGGCATTAGATACACGTTGATATTGAGTATATTGTTTATGGGAGCCGCTTTCTGCATTAAAACAGCTGTAATTTTTTTCTATACACACTATTAAAAAAATGAGGTATGGACATTGAAACAGTGCTTGCAGAAATGGTTAATGGCACCGTGTTTACCCATAAGGCCATGCGTTAAAAATTTCGCTAGTGCTGAAGCGCCAATGAAATGCGCAGCCGTCAGCCTGTGGACGTCCCTGAGTTTCACGCATGCACGCAGTACACTGAAGGCCTTGAAAATGTCGGGTGCAGGTAAGAGCGATTCTCCATGTTTTTATCTTAAACACCAAATTCACAACAATTACTGTGAAATCCGGACACCGTGGCCAACAATTCCGGGACAGTCCTGCCCTCTTCCCTCTCTCTCAGCCCCACGATCCGTACACACGCCCCGGGGAGCTTCCGGCTGCAGAGTGAATGGGATCCGATGGATCTTTCAGACAGAGCTGAGCTCCAGCTATCTAAATGCAAGGATTAGGAACTCAGAGAAAGGGAACAAAATCTTTTACATCAGCAATTGAGAAAATCACCTTTGTTCTACCTCCAATCACAAATAAGAGAAAATCTGAAGATTCTGGAAATCCAAGTAACACTCACACAAAATGCCGGCAAAATTCAGCATTAGTACTCTTTTCCGTAGATGCTGCCTGGCCTGCTGAGTTCCTCCAGCATTTTGTGTGTGTTACTTGTTCTACCTCCTCTTGTTTTGGACTTTTCTACCCGTGAGAGCATGTTTTGTCCCATTCTCTCTGAGTACATAATGATATCAAACACCTTTGTCTGGGGAAGCAAGTAGCTTTCACATCACAAATGTGCCAGACTCCAGTGAGACAGACTACTGCCCTTCCCTTCATATTCATTGGCATTGCCATCACTGAGTTCACCACTGTCAGTCATTGGGGGAGGCTTCAGGGGAATACAGAAACTGGTGATACTTGTGTGTATTCTGATGTTGCAAAAGTTGCTGGAAAATTTGCAAGTGGGAAGAAGTGGAGTGATATTTGGAAATCTGACTTTTTAAAGTGTAACTTAGCAAGCAAACCACATATGGACAATATGCAAAAACTTTGGTGAGAAAATCCTTCATTACCCATTACAGGCCTGCTACATAGGTTGTGAGAGAGTGCAGATGAACTGGATCGAACCCAGAGGAGATCAAAGTTCCTATTGACAGTGATTTGCTAGCTGTGAAAATGAAAACCTCTCTATAAAAAAATTCACTGTGCACATCTTGTCACTGGGTAAAAAAAATGCACAGTGCAAGTCTTATGTACACACTGGTTATTACAAATTAGAGTGGGTATTGGAGGGAAGATGGGGAGACCTGTAGTGTCCCTGATGCCCTCACTTACAAGAAATGCATCCAGCTGCAGCTTGTAACCCTGCACTTTAAGGAGTTGGAACTTGAAACGCATATGGGGATTGATGGTCATTCCAGATACCAGCACTCTGCCCAGTCAGGAGATGATTTCTATTCCAACTTGGGTTTAACCTCACTGTAACAGTGTGATACCAAATCAAAACTTGGCAACTCAAGTAATCTCATCTGAAATGTTGTCCTACACCCATTGATGGATTTTGTAAATCTTCTACAGGTTAAAAACGAGAAGGAATTTGTCTCCAGGGATCCCAAACACAGCACGCCAGTTTTGTTGTCTCTGTCTAGATATTTAAGAAGTGGAGCAAGGGATTCAATCGACCATCCTTCCTGCTCAGACTGTGGGGAGGGATTCACTCGGTCATCTGAGCAAGTAGCAAGCCCGGCATTTTACACAGGAGAAAGGCCGTTCACCTGCTCAGACAGTGGGAATGGATTCACTCTGTCATTTCAACTGAAGGTACATCAGCAAGTTCACACTGGGCGAGGCCATTCATCTGTTCTGTGTGTGAGAAAGGATTCTGCCGGGCATCCCACCTGTGGACCCAAGAGTCAGATCACACTGGGCAGAGGCTGGTCATCTGCTGAATTTCGGGAAAGGGATTCTCTCGGTCATCTGACCTAATGGCACACCAACGTGTTCACACCAGGGGGCAGCCATTCACCTGCACAGTCTGCGGGAAGGGATTCACTCAGTCATCCACCCTACTGGAACATCAGCGAGTTCACACTGGGGAGAAGCCATTCACCTGCTCAGAATGTGGGAAGAGATTCACTCAGTCATCCACCCTACAGATTCATCAGCGAGTTCACACTGGGGAGAAGCCGTTCACCTGCTCAGTCTGTGGGAAGGGATTCACTCAGTCATCCAGCCTACTGAGCCATCAGCGAGTTCACACTGGGGAGAAGCCGTTCACCTGCTCAGTCTGTGGGAAGAGATTCACTCAGTCCTCCCACCTACTGAGTCATCAGCGAGTTCACACTGGGGAGAGGCCATTCACCTGCTCAGTCTGTGGGAAGGGATTCACTCATTCATCCCACCTACTGAGTCATCAGCGAGTTCACACTGGGGAGAAGCCGTTCACCTGCTCAGAATGTGGGAAGAGATTCACTCAGTCATCCCACCTACTGAGTCATCAGCGAGTTCACACTGGGGAGAAGCCGTTCACCTGCTCAGAATGTGGGAAGAGATTCACTCGGTTAGCTAACCTACAGAGTCACCAGCGAGTTCACACTGGGGAGAGGCCATTCACCTGCTCAGAATGTGGGAAGGGATTCACTCATTCATCCACCCTACTGAGTCATCAGCGAGTTCACACTGGGGAGAAGCCGTTCACCTGCTCAGAATGTGGGAAGAGATTCACTCAGTCATCCACCCTACAGATTCATCAGCGAGTTCACACTGGGGAGAAGTCGTTCACCTGCTCAGTCTGTGGGAAGGGATTCACTCGGTTAGCTAACTTACAGAGTCACCAGCGAGTTCACACTGGGGAGAGGCCGTTCAGCTGCTCAGAATGTGGGAAGAGATTCACTCAGTCATCCCACCTACAGAATCATCAGCGAGTTCACACTGGGGAGAGGCCGTTGACCTGCTCAGAATGTCGGAAGGGATTCACTCAGTCATCCAACCTACTGGTACATCAGCGAGTTCACACTGGGGAGAAGCCATTCACATGCTCAGAATGTGGGAAGGGATTCATTCTGTCATTCTACCTACAGAGACACCAGCGAGTTCACACTGGGGAGAGGCCATTCACCTGCTCAGTCTGTGGGAAGGGATTCACTTAGTTATCTAACCTACTGGTACATCAGCGAGTTCACACTGGGGAGAAGCCGTTCACCTGTTCAGTCTGTGGGAAGCGATTCACTCAGTCACACCATCTGCAGAATCATCAGTTAGTTCACACTGGGGAGAAGCCGTTCACCTGCTTAGACTATGGGATAGGATTCACTCAGTCATCACAACTACTAGCACACCAGTCAGTTCACAGTGGGGACTGGCCGTTGTTATGAATCCCTGGGTTTCGTTTGCTGTGGACTGTCATTTTAAGAGAGAGAGATTAAGAAGGTGAATCAGTCTGACTTGCAGCTTGTTTACATCGCTTGCAGCTTGTTTAGTTTTAACCGAGGACACAGACACTCAGAGTCAGATGGAGACGAAGGAGGAAAAACTGAAGGATCGACACCAGGGAACGAGTGGCCAAGGGTCACTGTTTGGAACTTTCCTATCCCCACAAGGTGGGTTAATTATCGATTCACCGTACATCGAATGTGTGGTTGTCACCTTGTTTGATCCATAGGAGTGGATCGGATTTGGCGCATCCTGTGGAGACCACTTATGTGTTAACCCTTGCCTGGCTGTGGTGTTGTAGTTCACTTGGAGACGATACAACTTGTGACAAGTCACTTTCGGTGATAATTTGTATGTGGATTTGGAACGATGATGGATAAAATCTACAGCGACTGTTCTCTCGTTTTACCACCGTAGAACCTGTGGAATTCTACATATTTGCATTCTCTCACCATTTACCATGGATTACAAATCCCTCTCTCATCGCCTATTCTGTAGTTGAACGGAACTTTCATACTTTACCATCTCAAGACTCCAAGCCTTGTTTCCCCCAAGCTCAATAGTTTGGGAGTTACATTTACACACATTTATAAACTTAACACTGTTAACTTCTGTTTATCTTGTTTAAGTTGCAATATTACAAGTAGATTCTAATAAAGATAGATTTAACATCAAAACCAGACTCCAGGTGTAGTCTATTGCTGCTGGTTTGTTTCTAAAGCATTATGGTTCGTAAAAAATTTGGGGCGTGGGTCTGGGATATGAACAAATTTGGGGGCTATTGATCGATGAATTATCGATTTGATTGGGGAAATCCCTTTAGATTTATTTGTGTGGAAATCAGCAGCAGTGGATATTTATAAATTTCTGGAAGTGCCAACCCCTGAGGCATTAGGAAAAGCCAAAAGGAATGAATTGCTGACTGTTGCTAATGGGCTGAATCTTAAGCAGGTAAGGGGGTGTGAAAGACCAGGGAAGCATAAAACTGGGAGAGGAGGTAAAGGTAAAACAATAGGGGTTATATTATAAAATATAGGCATCCACCCCCTTTTTCAGAGACTAGGATCCCTGTTTCAACCGGTAATGATGTGTATTTCAATGTGTTCATCTCTCAGTCCTCGATTCTCTAAATGAAAGGGTTATCACATTTGATTTTTCTTCATATGATGACCCAACTATTTCAGGGATCGGTCTATTAAAACTTCATTGCACACTCTATAACAAATACTCTCTAACCACTTTGTTAATCCTCTGTGCAAAAAATGTCCATCTTCCGCAGCCCCGTGTTGCCCCAACCACTCACCTCCTACCCCTGTCATTGGCCCCACTTGCAGGTCAACCGTCTGCAGGTGTTTCGCCCCCAACGTGAATCCCTCTGCTCGCCACCAGCGTGGGCTCAGACATTTCCACAGATTTCCACCGGGACAAACATCCTGTCCGCCCCCTCTCACACCATCTTTTTCCTTTCAATAAAATCCCTCCTCTCCCTCCCCAGGGAACTGGCATCAAACCGACGGGCCGAGCTGTCTCCTCCTACCTCCCGGCGACACATCAGACTCCGGCCACAGAAGACGCTTCACAAACCCCCCAACTTCCCTTGGAAGAAAATGGAAATAAATCAAAAAACGGACATTTACTCCGCTGTGATGTGGAGTTTGAGGCCGGAGCGGGAGGCGAACTCAGCGGGGGTAACGCCCTCTGGACTTGTCCACCTCTGCGACTGGTGGTAACAAGTGATTGACATCGCTTTGCAACAATGGGAATAGCGCAGCCCCTGAATCCTCTGTTGACAGCGGTGGGGGAGGGCTGGTCACGTGATTATTAGCCCAGCTATTAAACTGATAAAGCCCGAGCTCACCAGCGCATGGATGACGTAAGACGCTGTGCACGTAAGGGCAGATCCCCATGTGGGAAGCCGATGCGTGACGTCAGGCGCGAGGGGGTCTGTGTGACATCACCTGTGGGGATGCGCTCACATTTAAATGCACCTTAATGTGTGTTTCTTATGATTTGAGAGGGACAACAACATAAATCACGGGTTTCATTACTGAATCCAGTGTTGTGAGATGTAAAGTCCCCTGTTATGTGTCCGGCTGTGCCGTGTTGTTTGGGGGCTATTGATCGATTAATTATCGATTTGATTGGGCATATCCCTTTTGATTTATTTGTGTGTGGAAATCAGCAACAGTGGATATTGATAAATTTCTGTGGGTTGGATGACGGAGTGAATCCCTTCCCACGTACTTCCTCATCCAAGTCATCCACTCTTGGTCTTCCTGGAATCATTCTTTGAAACTTCTCTGGACCCATTCCAATACAAGCACATCTTTTGCTCAGATAATAAGTCGGAAGTACAGGTCGGAATCTGCTCACCATACACCAACAGTGATCTGCCCAATGCGTTATAAAGCTATAGTATCACATCCTTGCTCTTATATTGCTAACATTGCAGTTGTCATCCTTAATCAACTCCATCTGCAAGCAAACCTTTAGCGCCTCTTGCTCAAGGACTCACAAGCACTTATGCACCTCTAATTTTTTCAAGTTTCTCCCATTTATTTTTTTTCTACGCCCAGTTACTTCCACCAAATCTACATGACTTGCATACACTGTATTTCAACTTCTACTTTGCTGACATTCTCCAGACCTATCGAAGTCCTTCTGCAGACTCCCGCTTTGCTGTAAACTACCTGTCCCGTACCTATCTTTGTATCAACTGCAATGTTCGTCACCAAGGTATCAATTCCGTCATCCATATCATTCAGATTTAACATGAAACGATGCGGTCTCAATACTGACCCCTGCAGAACAGCACTAGTTACCGACAGCAAAACAGAATTGCCCACATTATTCTGACTCTTTCTCCCTTGTCAGTACAAGTTTCTTTCCTGTAATTCCATGAGCTGTGATCCTGTTAAGCAGCCTCACGTGCAGCACCTTAGAAACATAGAAAACCTGCAGCACGTTACAGGCCCTTTGGCTCACAAAGCGATGCCGAACATGTCCTTGCTCTAGAAATGCCAAGGGTTACCTACAGTTCTCTATTTTTCTCAGCTCCGTGTACCTATCCAGGAGTCTCTTAAAAGACCCTATCGTGTCCGCCTTCACCACCATTGCTGGCAGCCCATTCCAAGCACTCACCACTCTCTGTGTCAAAAACTTACCCCTGACATCTCCTTTGTACCTACTTCCAAGCATCTTCAAACTATGCCCTCTCGTGCTAGCAATTTCAGCCCTGGGAAAAAGCCTCGAACTATCCACACGATCAATGTCTCTCATTTTCTTGTACACCGCTATCAGGTCACCTCTCATCCTCCATCACTCCAAGGAGAAAAGACTGAGTTCACTCAACCTATTCTCAAAAGGCATGCTCCCCTATCCAAACAACATCCTCGTAAATCTCCTCTGCATCCTTTGTATGGCTTCCACATCCTTCCTGTAGTTTGGCGACCAGAACTGAGCACAGTATTCCAAGTGTGGTCTGACCAAAGTCCTGTATAGCTGCAACATTACATCTCGGCTTTTAAACTCAAGCCTGCGGTTGATTAAGGCCAATGCACAGTATGGCTTCTTAACCACAGAGGCAACCTACATAGCAGCTTTGAGTGTCCTATGGACTCCGTCCCCAAGATCCCTCTGTTCCTCCACACTGCCAAGAGGCTTACCATTAATACTATATTCTATCATATTTGACCGAAGAAAATGAACCACATCACACTTCTTTGGGTTGAACTCCATTTGCCACTTCTCAGCCCAGGTTTGCAGACTATCAATATCCCCCTGCAACCTAACCCAACCTTTGTGTCATCAGCAAATTTACCTCCACTTCCTCATCCAGGTCATTTATAAAAGTCACGAAGGGTAGGGGTCCCAGAACCGATCCCGGAAGCAGACCACTGGTCACCGACCTCCATGCAGAATATGACCAGCCTACAACCACTCTTTGTCTTCTGTGAGCAAGCCAGTTCTGGATGCACAAAGCAATGTGCCCTTGGATCCCATGCCTCCTTACTTTCTCAATCAGCCTTGCATGGGGTACCTTGTTGAAGATCATCTGAAAATCCAAGCAAACGACATACACTGCCTCTGCTTTATCTATCTTGCCTGTTATTTCCGCAAAGTATTCCAAGAGATTTGTCAGTCAAGATTTCCTCGAAAGAATCCGGCTGACTTTGGCCTACTTCATCATGTTTCCCCAATTACAGTACCCAAAAAAACACACTCTTAGTACACTCTAACATCTTCCTGACCACTATGGTCAGACTAACTGTCCAATAATTTTCTTTCTTGTGCCCCCTCTCTTAAAGAGTGGAGTGACATTTGCAAATTTCTGGTCCACCAGAACCGTTCCAAAATCTAGTGATTTCTGATAGATCATTACTCATCACTTGAAGAGAAAACTAAGGGGGGAACTTCTTCATTCAGAGGCGGGGAGAGTGTGCACCGAGCTGCCAGAGCAAGTGGCAGGGACGATTGTCATCTTTAAGAGAAGTTTGCTTAGGTCACTGGATGAGAAGCATATGGAGGGCTATGGTCCAGGTGGAAGTTGTTGGAACTCGGAAGATTAATGCTTTAGCACGGACTAGACTGGCCGAATGGCATTTTCCTGTGTTGTAGTGTTTTATGACTCTAATGCCTTCACAATCTCTTCAGCTACCTCTTTCTGAACTCTGCGGTGTCTTATCTACCTTCAGGCCTTTCAGCTTCAAAAAAACCTTCTCTCCTTGGTAAAAGCATGTATCCTCACTTCTGCCCCAGGTATAGGCAGTTAGAGAATTGGAAAGTTCTAAAAATGAACAGAATGCAACCAAAACCATTAAGAAGGAATAGATTAGCTAGCCAGTAATATTAAAGAGGATACCATTTTTAATTTCAGGTACATATTGTGTAAAAGAGAGACAGAAATGGATATCAAACCACTGGAGAATGATGCTGGAGAGGGAATAATGGGGTGAGGGTGAAAGGTGATGGCTGATGAACTGAATAAGTATTGTACTCACTCTTATCTGTGGAAGGCACTGGCAGGAATATGAAAGTCTCAAATGTCAGTGGTCAGAATGTGTAAAGTTACGTTATTCGGGAGTAAGTAGAAGGAAAGGCAATGGGCTGTGATTTTTTTTACTGGAAGGAGAAATCGATATTCATGCCTTCAGGTTGGAGCTACGTAGGTGGAACATGATTTGTTTCTCTTCAACCCTGAGGCTGTCAAGTGGAGCAACTCCAGCCATTGCTATTCTGCCATCATCCCTGCTAGTGTCCCCTTCCAATCAACTTTGCTAAGCTCTTCTCCAGTGCCTCCGTAGTTCCCCTCACTCCACTAATAATGATGCATCTTGTTTTACCTTTCCCCTCTCAAAATGAAGGGTGAATTCAGTCATGTTATTATCACTGTATCCACATGCTCCCTTTACCAAAAGCTCCCCAATCAAATTTGGTTCATTCCAGAATTAACTTTTCCCTAGTGGGCACAATTGCAAAGGGAAGGTAGGTCACATCCGGAATTTTCAACTTAGCAGGCGATTTCCTCTGACGTATTGGGAAATCGTGTGCTAGGCTAGTTACAGCAAAGGCTTGCCATTGTTGTATTTGCCTTCTGCCGGGTGAGATTTTTTTTAAAGAGATCACCAGCTCTTAACCCAGCACAGATGGGTGCCGGCTGGATTCAAACTCAGGACCTCCCGCCACTGATGCCACTACGCCACCAGCCGGCTACACAATTCCAAGATGATCTAAAAGGCATCTCATTGGTATTTTCCAAATTCCCTCTCTTGAGATCAAGCACCAACCTAATTTTCACAATCTACCTTCACCCATCACACTCATGGACTATTTGTCTCACTCCCATCGGGGGTAGATACGCAGCGTCCTCACCAGGACTACCAGCCTCTGGGACAGCTCCTTTTCCCAAGCAGTAAAGCTGATAAATATCTCTGCCCACTTACCCATACTTCCACAACACCAAACACCTCTACTTTATCATTTCCTGTCTGTCATCTTATATGCAGGCATCCTATGCCGAGCGTCACTTTATGAACATGCAATCAATCCATGCACAGTATATAAGCTGTGGATATATGTTGTTACTGTTGTGTTTCTGTGTTGCATTGGAGCCGGAGTAATAATTATTCTGCTGGAAATGGAATTAAACAACCCTGAATCTTGAATAAACATTTCAGCAGGCTGAAGCGTCACATTTCTGTCTCTCAGCGTTATTGCGAAAGAGCGCCACCTGGTGACAATGGAGTCCACAAATCAGGGGGTCCTGTTATTGTGGTAAATCACCACCAAGTGGCAGTGTTGTCCACAAAAGGGAGAGGTTTACAGCGATAAGAAGGGGTGTAGGGGCTGGAAGCCAACTGCAAGTGGATGAAGTGCCAGAGATGCCCCAAACCACTCTCCTCACCACTAGTCAGGGTCCCAAATAGTCTTTCCATATGAGGCAACTTTTCAACATCGTGCTTGTTGGGGTCATCTACTGTTTTCAGTTTTCCAGGTGTGGCCTCCTCGACATTACTGAGACCCGATGTAGTCTCTGCATTCTGCTCTCTGTCCCAATGAGATTCTGCAGATGTTGGAGATGCAGAGTAACAGACACAAAATGTTGGAGGAAGTCAGGAGGTCAGGTAGCTTCTATAGAGGGGCTAAAGCAAAACAGATTTCCTGCCGAGACCCTTCATCAGGACTGGAAGTGGGAAAAGCCGGAATAAGATGGTGCGGGGTGTGGAAAGAGTCCAAGCTGGTAGATGATAGGTGAAGCCAGATAAGAGTGAAGGTGAGTGGGTGGGCGAGGTGGGAGATGAAGTGAGAGGCTGTGAGGTGGTAGGTGGAAAATGCAAAGGGCTGAAAAGAAGGAATCTGATACGATAAGAGAGCGGGCCATGGGACAAAAGGAAGTAAAAGAGGAACCAGAGGGAGACAATCCGCAGTGGAGAAGAAAGAAGTGTGGAGACAGAATGGAGGAGACGGGCCTGTGGGTTGATGAAAAAAAAAGGTAGAGGTAGAAGTTAAAGATGTCGATGTTCATGCCATCAGGTTGTAAACTACCCGGATGTAATATGAGTTGTTGCTCCTCCAACCCGACAGTGCACTCGTCATGTTAGTTAAACAATGAACCGGAAGTGAAAGTGGAATAATAATTGTCCCCCGGGATCACTATTAAATCAATCCTCTCTCACCTTAAACCGGTGCCGTCTGGTTGTTGATTCCACAAAAATGGGGTAAAAGAAAAGTAAACATAGAAAACGTACAGCACAATAAAGGTCCTCCAGCCCACAAAGTTCTGAGGAACATGTCACGACCTTAGAAATTACTGGGCTTACCCATAGCCCTCTATTTTTCTAAGCTCCATGTACCTATCCAGTAGTTTCTTAAAAGACCCTATTGTAGCCGCCTTCACCATCGTTGCCGGCAGCCCATTCCACGCACTCACCACTCTCTGTGTAAAAAAACTTACCCTTGACATCTCCTTTGTACCTACTCCCCAGCAACTTAAACGTGTGTCCTCTTGTGGCAACCATCTCAGCCCTGGGAAAAAGCCTCTGACTATCCACACGATCAATGTCTCTCATCATCTTATACACGTCTATCAGGTCACCTCTCATCCTCAGTCGCTCCAAGGAGAAAAGGCCGAGATCACTCAACTGCGCACATTCCCCATTTCTGTACACTCATAGTTTGGAACACCTGCATAACGTCACCTCAATCTCCTGCACTTCAAGGTGTGAAGTCCCAACCTGCCCAACCTCTCTCCAGAACTCAGTGCCTCGAGTATCGGCAGCATTCTCGTAAATCTTTTCTGCACTTATTCCAGTTTAGCGTCCTCTTTCCTATAACTGAATACAATAATCCAGACGTGGATACCCTAACAATATCCTAACCCTAATGCAACCTCACTAGCCTCTTCTTCAGACCATGAGCCATGAGATATCAGACAGGGGCTGGTCAGTCAATCGAGTCTCCTCCGCCATTCGTTCCTGTCCAATTGATTATCTCTCAACCCCATTCTCCTGCCTTCTCCCCATAATCTTTCAACATCCATTTAAAATACACTCAATGACTTGGCCTCTACTCCGTCCGTGGCAATAAATTCTAAAGATTGACCACTCCCTGATTAAAGAAAACCCTCCTCATCTCTGCTCTCAGTGGGTGTCCGATACATTGAGGTTGTGACCTGTGGTCCCAGACTCACACAGTATAGTGTGCATCTTCTTCAGAGCCACGCTGTCGAGGCCTTTCAATATTTAATAGGTTTCAATGAGTTCCCCTCTCTTTCTTCTATACCAGCGAGTGCAGGGTCAAAGCTATCTAACGCTCCTCATTTGTTAGCCCTTTCGTTGCTGGAATCATTCCCGTAAACGTTCTCCGGACCCGCTCCAATATGAGCACATCTGTTTTTGCAAGTTGTAAACTGTTCACAATACACGAAGAGCAATCTGACCAATATGTTTTAAAGCCACAGTGTCACATCCTTGTTCTTATATGCTAACATTACAGTTGTCATCCTTCATCAACACAATCTGCAAGCAAACCTTTAGGGACTCCTGCTCAAGGACACCCAAGTACTTATGCACCTCTGATTTTTGAATTTTCTCCCATTTATTTATTTTTTCTCTACGCCCTTATTCCTTCCACAATTGTACATGACCGTACATTTGCATACACTGTACATTTCCGTACATTTCATCCACGACTTCGTTGTCCGTTCTCCAAACCTATCGAAGTCATTTTGCAGACTGCAGCTTTACTCCAAACTATCTGTCTCTTAAATCTGTATCAACTGCAAAGTTCTGTGGATGCTGGGAATCCAAGCAACACAAACACAAAATGCTGGCGGAACCTAGGAGGCCAGGCAGCATATATGGGAAATAGTAAACAGTCGACGTTTCGGGCCGAGCCCCTTCATCAGGACTGGGGGGAAAAAAGATGAGACGTCAGAGGAAGACGTGTGGGGGTGAAAAGGGTAGAAGAAGTGGTCGGTGATAGGTGAAACTGCGAGAGGGGGAGTAGTGAAGGGAAAACTAACTTAGGATTTTATTTCCTTAACGATACTCGAAAAATCATTGCTAACGCCTCCACATCTCTTCAGCCACCTCTTTCAGATCTCTGGGGTGTATACCATCTGATCCAGGGAACCTATTTACCTTCAGACCATCTCTGTTTCCCAAGAACCTTCTCCCGAGTAAAGTAACTTCACACATTCAGTCCACTGACATCTAGTACTTCCATATTCCTGCCAGTGTCTTCGAGAGATATTCAGTTCATCTGCCATCACCTTGCACCCCCAGCCCATTACTACCTCTCCATCATCACTTTTCAGTGGTTCGATATCCGCTTCTGTCTTTCTTTTACAGTACAATTACCTGAAGAAACATTTGGTATCCTCTTTAATATTACCGGCTAGCTCACTTAAGTGTTCCATCATTTCCTTCTTAATTATTTTAGTTGCATTCTGTTGGTTTTTAAAATCTTCCCAATCCTCCAACATACTAGTGATTTTTGCTCTATGCCCTCTCTTTGGTTTTTATGTTTTCTTTGGTTTCTCGTATCAGCCACGGTTTTGTCACCTGAGCTTTAGAATACTACTTCCTCTTTGTGATGCATAGAGATTTGAGGGGCGAAGAACATCTCAGACAGAACTGCAGTCAGCTCGACTTCTTCGGTCTGCAGAGAATTCAAGGGAAACCTCTTCGCCCACAGAGTGGTGACTGTTTGGAACTCATTCACAGGGACAGTGAGAGGTGAACAGGGGAGGATTTGAAAGATCTGCTGTGGAACAGAATCACTGGCAGGGTCCAGCCGGCCTGAGTTGACTCTCTACTGTACACTAGGTGTGTAATAAACTCACTAAGTACCGGAGACAGCGTTTAATATAGAACTGATTTATTTGTCACAGATCTAGTCCCATTAAAGGTGAACATGCAGCAGAAGAAACTCCTCCCATGCCCAGTGACCAGGGTGCAGAACTGGGTGTGGTGAGCAGCAGCAATAATTGCAGTTCAGCACCGACAGGCACTCTCGAAATTGCATTCAGCAACACTGATGGATAAATATTCAGCATGCAGCTTATTGAAACTTTCTCCCCTGTGTGAACCCGGTAGTGTAACACGCTGTAAGGTTTCACCGCTAAAGTAACGGCCCCTCTGTAATATTTCGCTGCTGAGGTAATGGTTTCTCTGTAGCAGCAATGTTTAGGTTACGACTAGAGGAAGTTGGGTTTTCCAGTGTGGGGCTGTGCAATGACAGAAATATTCTTTTTTGTGAGTCTGGAAGAGATTTTCACGGTTTTTTGCTGGCGAGAGATGAGAAGACGTGAATGGAGAGAGCGGCCCTTTTTCTTTTTTTTCAGTTTCTTTACTAACCCTATAGTCAAAGTAAGAATTATAGAGCTCAATCGTTTAATTGCATATTGTGTATCGTCGGTAATTTCAGGGTACTGATCTGTAACATGGGACACATCACACAGCATTCACCCAAATGAGATTTCTTAAGTTTGGTCGGGCTGGAGGTGTGGGGTGGGGGGAGGGGGGGGGGTGGCTATCACCCTGTATATTAAACTGCTCTACCCAGTGTGAAGTCGCTGGTGTCTCAGTAGTTGAGATGACCAAGTGAATCCCTTCCCACACATTGAAGCCTGAGTTATTCTTCTCCGTCGAGGCTACCCCGTAGGCTCTACGTAGCCGCGTACCCGACGCTGCAACCTGGGCTGTACCGTATGCCGTAGCCTAACGCGCACATTCCTAAAAATGCAACTGCGCATCGCAGCGACGCAGACTGCAAGAACTGTGATTGGTCCACTTGGTAGCAGCCAGTTTCCTTTTCTTTTTCAATCTTTTTATTAAGTTTCAAATTTAATAAGCATTGCAATAATATAATGATACAAAGAGATCGGGATTACATTAATGTCGGTTAACATATAAAAGCACAGATTCCAAATGACAAATATAGTTTAACCTCCCAATCTCATAGCAAGTAACCATGAAAGAGATATCATATAAGGAGAAAAAAATCGTAAACTAGAAAAAAACACTAAACTAAAAAAAACAGACAAAATTGGGCTGTCATATTACAACGGCTGAAATTATCTGGCGTTAACTCCGCTCCTCTGAACATGAACAAAAACTTATTACACAAGATTCGGAAAGGGTCAACTTACATCATATGAAAAAATTGAATAAATGGCCTCAAAGTCTCTTCAGATTCAACCGAAGGAACCACAGTACCACTCCTAATTTTTTCCAAGTTTAGACATGCTATGGTTTGGGAAAACCATTCAAATGTAGTAGGGAGATTGGAATCTTTCCATTTAGGTAAAGTAGATCTGATGGTTATTAATGTAACAAATGCAATTAGACGACAAGCTGACGAGGATAAATGACTATAGTCTATCACCGGTCCTCCAAAAATTGCGGTAATAGGATGTGGTTGTAAATCAATACACAGAACTACTGAGATAATATCTCAAAATACCCTTCCAATAATTTTTTTAGAAGAGGACAAGACCAGAACATATGTGTGAAGGAAGCTACCTCGGAATTACATCTATCACAGACAGGATTTATATGGCAGTAAAAATGTGCTAACTTATCCTTGTACATATGAGCCCGATGAACCACCTTAAATTACATGAAGGCATGTCTGACACACACTGAAGAGGTATTTTCTAGTTCAAGAACTTTCTCCCATTTCTGTATAGGTAAAGGTATCCCAAGTTCTCTTTCCCACTCATTCTTAATTTTATCAGAAGTATCTAAGCGTATTTTCATAATTAAATCATAAATAAATGATATTAAACTCTTCTGATATGGAGTTAAACTTATTTTTTCACGTAACTTCAATTTGATGTGATATCGGAACGGAAGGTAAAATAACATTCAAAGGTTTCTAATCTGTAAATATCTGAAAAAGTGTGATCCAGGCAAATTATTTTTATTAGAAAACTGTTCAAAAGCCATAAAAGATCATCCATAAATAAATCACGAAAACATGATATTCCCTTTGTTTTCCATAAAAGAAAAGCTTGATCAATTCTAAATGGTTGAAAGAAAAAGATAGATGTCATAGAACTTGACAGTATATATTTATTTGGTCCAAAAAATTGCCAACATTGAAACCATATTCCTATTGTATGCTTAATTATTGGAATTACCATTTGCTTATTAAATTTAGTAAGTGCAAAGGGAAGCACAACCCGTAAAATAGAAGCCAATGAAAACTTTGGTCGAGACTCCCGTTCAAGGTTCATCCAACTCTTGTGTGCAAAACGTTAAATATCGAATATTAATTCCCAATAATAAAATCTAGGATCCGGCAAAACCAAGCCGCCTTCCTTTTTTTGATTTCTGTAAATATTTCTAATATAACCTGGGATTTCTATTCTGCCATATATATGCAGAAATTTTAGAATCAATAATATATAAAAAAGTTAGAGATAAAAATTGATACCGCCTGAAATAGGTACTGATATTTAGGTAAAATAATCCTCTTAATAGCATTAATGGAACCAATCAAGGATAAGGATAATGGGGACCATTTAGTAAACAATTCTTTAGCATGATCAATTAAGGGTAAACATTAACTTTAAATAAATCGTTGTGCTTCTTAGTAATTTTAACACCCAAATAAATAAAATAATCAGCAGCAATCTAAATGGTGACTGTCTATAAATTGAGACTTGCATATTTAATGGAGAGAGCACACTTTTATTAAGATTTAGTTTATAAGCAGAAAAACTACTAAACTGAGCAAGTTGTGTTATTACTGCAGGAATGGATTTCTCTGGATTAGAAATATATAGCGAAAGGTCATCTGCATATAGTGATACTTTACGCATCCCATTCCCATGAGTAACACCAAATATACTGGGTGAATCACGAATAGCAATTGCCAAGGTCTCCAGGCTAATATCTGATAGTAAGGGGCTCAAAGGACAGCCTTGTCTAGTACCTTGGAAAAGCCTAAAGAAAGGGGATCTCTGATCATTAGTGAAACAGACGCCAAAGGTATATGATATATCAATTGGATCCAAGATATAAATTTTGGACTAAAATTAAGTTTCTCAAGAATTTTAAACAAATATTCCCATTCAAATGTATCAAACGCCTTCTCGGCATCGAGCGAGAAAACATGTTCTGGAGTCTTAGATAAAGTAGTCTATACAATGTTCATTAACCTCCAAACATTAAAATGTGTATAATAATTTTTAATAAATCCTGTCTGATGCTCGGAGACAATTTGTGGCAATATCTTCACCAATCTAATTGCTAATATTTGAGAAAGGATTTTAGATTCAACATTCACAAAGATATCACAAATCTGATGCACATTCAGTGAGATTTTTATCATTTTTAGGAATTAAATAAATAGATGCTTCATAAAATGTTTGTGGTAACTTACATACAAATAAAGCATCTTTAAAAATTTTTACCTAACCAGGGAGAAAGTAAATCGGAAAAAGATTTCAAAAATTCAGCTGTATACTCATCCCGACCACGTGCTTTACCAGAATTCAATGAATAAATTGCATTCTTTATTTCCTCTTCAGTAATGGTTGTGTCTAATACTAAACGTTCAACTGATAATATCAGAATATTTAATTTGCTTAAAAATTCATGCATTATGGTAGAATCATCAGGAAATTCTGATTGGTATAAATTGGTATAAAATTCTTGAAAAAAATTGTTAATTTCATCATGGTCAACCGTCAAAGTACCATCCGTTTACGAACCCTATTAATCTGAAGTTTTGCCAAAGCAGCTTTTAATTGGTTAGCCAATAATTTACCCAATTTATCACCAAATATATAAAATGACCCTTAGTTTTAAGTAACTGATTTTCAATCGGGGATGTTAATAACAAATGATGTTGCATCTGAAGTTCAACTCTCTCTTTATAAAGCTTCAAATTGGGAGCAATAGAATATTTTCTATCAATTTCTTTAATCTTATCAACCAATGTACGTATTTCATTATTAATTTGATTCTTCAATCCAGCAGAGTGTGAAATAATTTACCCTCGGATATATGTTTTAAAGGCATCACGTGATATCCCACTGAAAATTTCTTCCGTTGAGTTAGTTGAAAAGAAAAAGGCAATCTGTCCTTTAATGAAATTAATAAAATTTAAGCCCTGAAGTAAAATAGAGTTGAACCGCCATTGTTTAGTACCAAAGGTTACATCAGTTAACTTAACTGATAATTTCAAAGGTGCATGATCGGAAATGGCAATTGTATCATATTCACAGGCAGTGACAAATGAAACTAATCGAGAATCAATAAAGATGTAAAGGAATCTAGAGTAATTATGATATACATGAGAAAAAAGAGAACTCTTTTTCATTAGGATGTAAAAACCTCCTAATTTCTAAAATTCCAGAGTCAACTAAGAAGGAATTAATAAAAATAGCAGATTTGTTTGTAAGTACCTGATTAGGCACAGACTTATCCATCATACGTTTCAGACAACAATTAAAATCTCCACCCATTATTACCATATATTCATTTAAATTGGGAAGAAATGCAAAAAAGTGCTTAAGGAATTCAGGATAGTCAGTATTAAGTGCATAAATATTAACCAAAACTAATTTATTGTTATAAAGTTAACCGGTGTTTAATAGAAGTCTATCATATTGGTCTGAAATTGTATCATAGTGAACAAATGAAATCTAGGAGCCTATATAAAAAAAAGAAACACCTTTCACCTCAGTCGATGAGTTAGAGTGAAACTGTTGGCATTTCCAAAACCTAAATAAGTGCTGATTATCCTCCTTACTCACATGTCTTCTGCGCAAAAATAATCTGAGCATTCAGTCTATGAAAAACTCTAAAAATCTTCTTCCATTTAATTGGATGATTCAAACCGTTCGTATTCCATGAAACAAAATTAATAATGACAAAATTAATTAATAATATCCATTTTCCTTAAATAAACAATGTAGTATGTAAAGGGTTAACCACAATGCATAGGAAACTCACGAATCAGGAGGAGGGAAAATAGTTTAAAGAGGAAACGGAAGTTACGACAATACAGACATTTTTGTAGTTTCAATTCAGCCCAAAAGAAAAATACTAGACTAAAAATAGTCCTACCACCCCACCCACAAAGACCGAACACCTGGCCAATAGACAGCCAGACAACTATCTAAGAACCTCCCTACCCCCGTCTCCCTTGAGGCAGATCTCCAAATTTAAAAAAATAAAAAACAAACCACCCATAGTCAAAATATTACGAGAGGAATGTCAAGCAGATGTTAGAGAAAAACAGCCAATTGCAGACCATTTTAAAAGAAAAGGTCTTAAAAAATGACACAAAATACAATCTTAATAATATTTCAAGAAAAAGGAAATAATCAGCATATCAAAGTCATAATGATTTTCAAAAGCAAACAATTAAAAATAAAAAAAGTAAAACAATGAAGGAAAAAGAAAGAAACTTTAACATGGAAACATCATAAACATCCGAATGTCAAAACACAGTACGACTGTAATCAACCCAAGGGCAAAGTTCTAAAGTGTCCAAATCTATAAGCTGGCTGTTAACTAATAAACCAGATACACACAGACATAAAGGAATGGTAAATTTCAGAGACATCCAAGCTCAAATGTTGATCTTCAAAACATTAGACATCTGCGTTCAAGCTTACCTCTTTGAGAAATTGTTTTGCTTCATTCACGGATTTAAAGCATTTGAATGATTTATTGGGCAGAGCAACCCTTAGGTGAAAGGGATATAACAATGCTGGACAAAGATTCCTCTGATATAATTCTGACATCACCATTTTAAAATGCAATCTTTCTTGCATCACCTCAGGACAAAAATCTTCAACAAAATGAAACTTAAGATTCTCATGCTCAGTAACTCCTTTCTGATGAGCAATCCGAATGAAGTGCTCCTTAGTATTCACATTGTGACATCGAAGAATTACATGACGTGGTTTTGGTTTCAGCGCCCGATGTGTGCGGTTGAGTGCAGGAAGGGAAGAAAATACCTCCGAGCCAAAGACCTCCATTAAGAATTTTTAAGATAGTACACAGGGCCCATATGTCCAAAGATAAATTGGCACATATTTTTTCCTAATATAAGCCCTATTTGTGACAGATGTAACGCAGAAGTGGCTACTCTAACTCATATGTTTTGTTCATGTGTTAAGTTTAAATAATATTTGGTGGGATGTGTTTGGAATATTATCTAAAGTTATAGATGCGGATGTTCAACGTAATCCACTTACAGCAATTTTTGGGATTATTCCAGAGGAAGCATTTTATCTATTTGATATTGACATTATATGCTGTTTATATGTTTTTTTTATATTATCTACTTGTTAAACTCCTCTTCTGATTTGTATATTCTTTATTTGGAAACCAATAAAAAAGATTGAAAAATGAGATGAAGAATTGAGAAAAAAACTGAGTAAGATCCCGGCTCTCAACGTCCTCACTGAGTCTATTATTCACAAATTCAGTCTGTGGCTTCGACTCTCCAAATCAGTAATCTTGATTTTGTTCTGCTCCAGGGTTTGAGTGGTTGAACTTCATTTCATTTCCAAAGAATTCAATTTGCGATCTCTCTGTTTCCCAGCTTTAATAAGCTCTGAAATTTGCCGCTGCTGTTTTTCGTTCTTCTTTTCAAGTGTTGCCAATGTACCTTCACTCTCCTTTAACCATAATTCCAAGGTAATAAATCTTTTATCAAGTTCTTCATCCAAAAGATTCTAGATAGCCAGTAAAGTAAGTTGAAACTTTTTAGGCTGTTCAAAGACATCTTCTTTCTTTCCATTTTCACTGCCGGTTCCCTTGCCTTCGGCTAATGACTTTCTTCCTCTGTAAGCCATTTCAGTCGATTAAAATTCAAATTCAAACACATAAAAGTGTTATAAACACTTTGATAAAGATATTAAAGGGGTGGTAAGTAAATTTAAAATGAACGGAGCAAAGCCGGAATGCAACCTACTCCATGTAGCGCCTCCATGAGAGTCCTTCGCCTAATGTAGCCTAACGCGCACATTCCCACAAATGTAGCTACACGTCGTGGCAACACAGACTGCAAGAACTGTGATTGGTCCACTTGGCAGCAGCCAGTTTCCTCCTATGCATTTCCTGTCGCTTCGAAGTTGGAAGGTGGACCACATCAACGAGAGGTTAGGTGAGGTAGTCAGAAAATATGTACATGTGCACGACTCTTCATTGGCAGACAATAAAAACTTGAAAATGGCATCAAAATCGTGCAAACAAATTTCCACCAACATTGCTTTGGACATCGCGGACTGCACAAAGTAATGGGAAAACTTGTCATTTTTCTGCGTTGCAGTAATTTCAATAGAAGTAACGCTTCTGCAACATTGATTAGCTTCAACTCCAACAAGACGTAGTCAGCAGTCGCCATTGTTCCCAACTCAACACGAGTCAATTCAACACAGTAGCACAGAACCCAACACCAACTAGCGTTTTGGCAGAGTGACACAGACACACGAACTCACAAGTAGAAATGCTCACAACGGCATAGCGTCTATGCAGAGGTATAATTCAGGCTTCAGCAGGTGAGTGGCTTCTCCCCAGTATGAACTGACCGGTGTGCTAGTAGGTTGGAGGACTGAGTGAATCCCTTCCCACAGTCTGAGCAGGTGAACGGCCGCTCCCCAGTGTGAACTCGCTGGTGAGCCATTAGGGTGGATGACCGAGTGAATCCCTTCCCACAGTCTGAGCAGGTGAACGGCCGCTCCCCAGTGTGAACTCGCTGGTGAGCCATTAGGGCGGATGACCGAGTGAATCCCTTCCCACATTCTGAGCAAGTGAATGGCCTCTCTCTGGTGTGAACTCGCTGATGTACCTTCAGATCGCTAGATTGAATGAATCCCTTCCCACATTCTGAGCAGATGAACGGCCTCTCCCCAGTGTGAACTCTCCAATGTACCGTCAGGTCAGATGACCGAGTGAATCCCTTCCCACAGTCTGAGCAGGTGAACGGCCGTTCCCCAGTGTGA
Source organism: Hemitrygon akajei (assembly GCF_048418815.1). NCBI lineage: Eukaryota > Metazoa > Chordata > Chondrichthyes > Myliobatiformes > Dasyatidae > Hemitrygon > Hemitrygon akajei. The sequence continues at coordinate 4,999,359 of NW_027331946.1, forward strand.
ACTCGTTGGTGAGCCATTAGGGTGGATGACTGAGTGAATCCCTTCCCACAGTCTGCGCAGGTGAACGGCCTCTCTCCAGTGTGAACTCTCTGATGTACCTTCAGTTTAGATGACAGAGTGAATCCCTTCCCACAGTCTGAGCAGGTGAACGGCCACTCCCCGGTGTGAACTCTCTGATGTACCTTCAGTTTAGATGAGCAAGTGAATCCCTTCCCACAGTCCGAACAGGTGAACGGCCGCTCCACGGTGTGAAGCCGCTGGTGAACCAGTAGGGTGTATGACTGAGTGAATCCCTTACCACATTCTGAGCAGGTGAACGGCCTCTCCGCAGTGTGAACTGACTGGTGAGCCATTAGGGTGGATGACTGAGTGAATCCCTTACCACATTCTGAGCAGGTGAACGGCCTCTCCCCAGTGTGAACTGACCTGTGTGCTCGTAGGTGGGCTGACAGTGTGAATCTCTTCCCACAATCTGAGCAGGTGAATGGCCGCTCTCCAGTGTGAACTCGCTGATGTATTTTCAGTTTAAATGACTGAGTGAATCCTTTCCCACAGTCTGAGCAGGTGAACGGCCTCTCCCCAGTGTGAACTCGCTGATGTACCTTCAGTTCAGATGACAGAATGAATCCCTTCCCACAGTCTGAGCAGGTGAACGGTCGTTCCCCAGTGTGAACTCTCTGATGTACCTTCAGTTTAGATGACGAAGTGAATCCCTTCCCACAGTCTGAGCAGGTAAATGGCCTCTCCCCAGTATGAACTCTCTGATGTGCCTTCAGGACAGATGACTGAGTGAATCCCTTCCCACAGTCTGAGCAGGTGAACGGCCTCTCCCCAGTGTGAACTCGCTGATGTAACTTCAGTTTATCTGAGCAAGTAAATCATTTCCCACAGTCTGAGCAGGTGAACGGCCTCTCTCCAGTGTGAACTCGCTGATGTACCTTCAGTTCAGATGACAGAATGAATCCCTTCCCACAGTCTGAGCAGGTGTATGGCCTCTCTCCAGTGTGAACTCTCTGATGTACCTTCAGATTAAATGACTGAGTGAACCCCTTCCCACACTCTGAGCAGGTGAACGGCCGCTCCCCGGTGTGAACTCGCTGATGTACCTTCAGATTAGATGACTGAGTGAATCCCTTCCCACACTCTGAGCAGGTGAACGGCCGCTCCCTGGTGTGAACTCGCTGGTGAGCCATTAGGTCAGATGACCGAGTGAATCCCTTCCCACAGTCTGAGCAGGTGAACGGCCGCTCCCCGGTGTGAACTCGCTGATGTACCTTCAGATGAGATGACTGAGTGAACCCCTTCCCACAGTCTGAGCAGGTGAATGGCCGCTCCCCGGTGTGAACTCTCTGATGTACCTTCAGTTCAGATGACTGAGTGAATCCTTTTCCACAGTCTGAGCAGGTGAATGGCCTCTCGCCAGTGTGATTTCGCTGATGTACCCTCAGTTGGGATGAGCAAGGGAATCCCTTCCCACAGTCTGAGCAGGTGAACGGCCTCTCCCCAGTGTGAACTGACCTGTGTGCTCGTAGGTGGGCTGACAGTGTGAATCTCTTCCCACAATCTGAGCAGGTGAATGGCCGCTCCCCAGTGTGAACTCGCTGATGTACCTTCAGTTCAGATGACAGAATGAATCCCTTCCCACAGTCTGAGCAGGTGAACGGTCGTTCCCCAGTGTGAACTCTCTGATGTACCTTCAGTTTAGATGACGAAGTGAATCCCTTCCCACAGTCTGAGCAGGTGAACGGCCTCTCCCCAGTGTGAACTCTCTGATGTACCTTCAGTTTAGATGACGAAGTGAATCCCTTCCCACAGTCTGAGCAGGTAAATGGCCTCTCCCCAGTATGAACTCTCTGATGTGCCTTCAGGACAGATGACTGAGTGAATCCCTTCCCACAGTCTGAGCAGGTGAACGGCCTCTCCCCAGTGTGAACTCGCTGATGTAACTTCAGTTTATCTGAGCAAGTAAATCCTTTCCCACAGTCTGAGCAGGTGAACGGCCTCTCTCCAGTGTGAACTCGCTGGTGAGCCATTAGGGTGGATGACCGAGTGAATCCCTTCCCACAGTCTGAGCAGGTGAACGGCCTCTCCCCAGTGTGAACTCGCTGATGTACCTTCAGTTCAGATGACAGAATGAATCCCTTCCCACAGTCTGAGCAGGTGTATGGCCTCTCTCCAGTGTGAACTCTCTGATGTACCTTCAGATTAAATGACTGAGTGAACCCCTTCCCACACTCTGAGCAGGTGAACGGCCGCTCCCCGGTGTGAACTCGCTGATGTACCTTCAGATTAGATGACTGAGTGAATCCCTTCCCACACTCTGAGCAGGTGAACGGCCACTCCCTGGTGTGAACTTGCTGGTGAGCCATTAGGTCAGATGACCGAGTGAATCCCTTCCCACAGTCTGAGCAGGTGAACGGCCACTCCCCGGTGTGAACTCGCTGATGTACCTTCAGATGAGATGACTGAGTGAACCCCTTCCCACAGTCTGAGCAGGTGAATGGCCGCTCCCCGGTGTGAACTCTCTGATGTACCTTCAGTTCAGATGACTGAGTGAATCCCTTTCCACAGTCTGAGCAGGTGAATGGCCTCTCGCCAGTGTGATTTCGCTGATGTACCCTCAGTTGGGATGAGCAAGGGAATCCCTTCCCACAATCTGAGCAGGTGAACGGCCTCTCCCCAGTGTGAACTGACCTGTGTGCTCGTAGGTGGGCTGACAGTGTGAATCTCTTCCCACAATCTGAGCAGGTGAATGGCCGCTCTCCAGTGTGAACTCGCTGATGTATTTTCAGTTTAAATGACTGAGTGAATCCTTTCCCACAGACTGAGCAGGTGAACGGCCTCTCCCCAGTGTGAACTCGCTGATGTACCTTCAGTTCAGATGACGAAGTGAATCCCTTCCCACAGTCTGAGCAGGTAAATGGCCTCTCCCCAGTATGAACTCTCTGATGTGCCTTCAGGACAGATGACTGAGTGAATCCCTTCCCACAGTCTGAGCAGGTGAACGGCCTCTCCCCAGTGTGAACTCGCTGATGTACCTTCAGTTCAGATGACAGAATGAATCCCTTCCCACAGTCTGAGCAGGTGTATGGCCTCTCTCCAGTGTGAACTCTCTGATGTACCTTCAGATTAAATGACTGAGTGAACCCCTTCCCACACTCTGAGCAGGTGAACGGCCGCTCCCCGGTGTGAACTCGCTGATGTACCTTCAGATTAGATGACTGAGTGAATCCCTTCCCACACTCTGAGCAGGTGAACGGCCGCTCTCTGGTGTGAACTTGCTGGTGAGCCATTAGGTCAGATGACCGAGTGAATCCCTTCCCACAGTCTGAGCAGGTGAACGGCCGCTCCCCGGTGTGAACTCGCTGATGTACCTTCAGATGAGATGACTGAGTGAACCCCTTCCCACAGTCTGAGCAGGTGAATGGCCGCTCCCCGGTGTGAACTCTCTGATGTACCTTCAGTTCAGATGACTGAGTGAATCCCTTTCCACAGTCTGAGCAGGTGAATGGCCTCTCGCCAGTGTGATTTCGCTGATGTACCCTCAGTTGGGATGAGCAAGGGAATCCCTTCCCACAATCTGAGCAGGTGAATGGCCGCTCTCCAGTGTGAACTCGCTGATGTATTTTCAGTTTAAATGACTGAGTGAATCCTTTCCCACAGACTGAGCAGGTGAACGGCCTCTCCCCAGTGTGAACTCGCTGATGTACCTTCAGTTCAGATGACAGAATGAATCCCTTCCCACAATCTGAGCAGGTGAACGGCCTCTCCCCAGTGTGAACTGACCTGTGTGCTCGTAGGTGGGCTGACAGTGTGAATCTCTTCCCACAATCTGAGCAGGTGAATGGCCGCTCTCCAGTGTGAACTCGCTGATGTACCTTCAGTTCAGATGACAGAATGAATCCCTTCCCACAGTCTGAGCAGGTGAACGGTCGTTCCCCAGTGTGAACTCTCTGATGTACCTTCAGTTTAGATGACGAAGTGAATCCCTTCCCACAGTCTGAGCAGGTAAATGGCCTCTCCCCAATGTGAACTCGCTGATGTAACTTCAGTTTATCTGAGCAAGTAAATCCTTTCCCACAGTCTGAGCAGGTGAACGGCCTCTCTCCAGTGTGAACTCGCTGGTGAGCCATTAGGGTGGATGACTGAGTGAATCCCTTCCCACAGTCTGAGCAGGTAAATGGCCTCTCCCCAGTGTGAACTCTCTGATGTGCCTTCAGGACAGATGACTGAGTGAATCCCTTCCCACAGTCTGAGCAGGTGAACGGTCGTTCCCCAGTGTGAACTTGCTGATGTATCTTCAGTTTATCTGAGCAAGTGAATCCTTTCCCACAGTCTGAGCAGGTGAACGGCCACTCTGCAGTGTGAACTCGCTGGTGAGCCATTAGGTGAGATGACCGAGTGAATCCCTTCCCACAGTCTGAGCAGGTGAACGGCCGCTCCCCGGTGTGAACTCGCTGGTGTGCCAATAGGATGGATGACTGAGTGAATCCCTTCCCACAGTCTGAGCAGGTGAACGGCCGCTCCCCAGTGTGAACTCGCTGGTGAGCCATTAGGGTGGATGACCGAGTGAATCCCTTCCCACAGTCTGAGCAGGTGAACGGCCTCTCTCCAGTGTGAACTCGCTGATGTACCTTCAGTTCAGATGACAGAATGAATCCCTTCCCACAGTCTGAGCAGGTGTATGGCCTCTCTCCAGTGTGAACTCTCTGATGTACCTTCAGATTAAATGACTGAGTGAACCCCTTCCCACACTCTGAGCAGGTGAACGGCCGCTCCCCGGTGTGAACTCGCTGATGTACCTTCAGATTAGATGACTGAGTGAATCCCTTCCCACACTCTGAGCAGGTGAACGGCCGCTCCCTGGTGTGAACTCGCTGGTGAGCCATTAGGTCAGATGACCGAGTGAATCCCTTCCCACAGTCTGAGCAGGTGAATGGCCGCTCCCCGGTGTGAACTCGCTGATGAGCCATTAGGTCATATGACCGAGTGAATCCTTCCCCACAAATTCAGCAGATGACCAGCTTCTGCCCAGTGTGGTGTGAACTGACTGGTGTGTCCACAGGTGGAAAGACCGACTGAATCCCTTCCCACACACAGGATAGGTGAATGGCCTTGCCCCAGTGTCAACTTGGTGATGTCCCTTCAGATGAAATGTCCAACTGTATCTATTCCCACTGTCTGAGCAGATGAATGGGTTCCCCACCTGTTTGAAATGACGGGCGTGCCAGTCGGTCAGATGATTGAGTAAATCCCTCCCCACAGTCTGAGCAGGAAGGATGATTGTGTGAATCTCTTGCTCCTCTTCTTAAGTATCTGGACAGAGACAGCAAAACTGGTGTGTTGTGTTCGGGATTCCCGTAGACAAATTCCTTGTCATTTTTAACCTGTAAAAAGATTTACAAAATCCATCAATGGGTGTAGGACAACATATCAGATGAGATCACTTGAGTTGTCAAGCTGTGATCTGACATCACACTGTTACAGTGAGGTTGAACCCAAGTTGGTGAGAGAAATCATCTCCTGACTGGGCACAGTGCTGGTATCTGGAATGATCATCAAACTGTCTGATGTTCTTCCTGTCTCTCTAAGAATGGGGCATTTCTGCCATCGCCAATCTGTGACTTGGCTCAGTTTGACTCTCTCCATTGGTATTATTCCCTGTTCCCACTGAGCTGCCTGGCCCCACAGTAACTGAAACACTCTCACCGAAAAAGCCGGCAGTGCATTCCATGCACCCACCAGTCTCTGTGTAGAAAACTTACCCGACATCCCGTTGGTATCTATTTCCAAGCACCTGAAAACTCTGCTCCCTCGTGTTAGACATTTCAGCCCTGGGAAAAATCCTCTGGCTATCCACACGATCAATACCCCTCATCATCTTATACACCTAAAAAAGTTCTAAACATAAACACGGAAATTATACATTGCTTTGAGGATTTGTTGGACGTATACAAAATGATGAGGGAGAAGATTGGGTAAATAAATGCAAGCAGCTTTTTCCACTGAGGTTGGGTGGGATGACAACCAGAGGTCAGGGGTAAGCGGGGAAGGTGAAAATTTAATGGGAACATGTGGAAAAGCTCTTTACTGAAATGGTTGTGAGAGTGTGGAATGAGATGCCAGCACAAGTGGTGAATATGAGCTCGGTTTCACCGTTTAAAAGAAGTTTGGATGGGAGCCTGGATGGTAGGGGTATGGATTTTTTATAAAAAGGGCCCAAAGGATATCGGGAACCAAATTCACCACAACCACAAACTGTTCCTGCCGCTACAATCCAGGAACCGGTACCACAGCAAAAGGACCAACAGGTTCCGGGACATCACCTTCCACCAGGCCATCAGACTGATTAATTGATTTCTGTGTTTTCTAGACTGTCCTATATACAAACTAATTATTATAAATCAATTTCAATTACACATTGCACATTTAGACAGTAATGTAACGTAAATATTTCTACTCCTCATCCATATGAAGGATGTGCATAATAAAGTCAATTCAATTCACCATCTCCACTATCTGTTCTGTCTTTCTGGCTCCCGTTCCCCCTACAACTTACTTAAACCATATCAGCCCCAACCCCCACTACTTCTAGTAAGCCTTACCACTAAGATATTAGTTGCCTGTTGTTCTGTTCCCCTAACTAACAAATCCACTTATCAGCCCTTTGACTTTCCTCCCCCCAACAGTTTCCAAAGTGTTCCACTTGTTGTTGTCCGGGCATGGCCATTGGAGTACTCTGCGATGGCTATTTAACCTCATTCTCCTCCCTGACTCTCACCCAGTTTCCGGTGTCCTGCACCTTGGGTGTAACTCACCTCTCTTCATGTCATATCTTTCACCCCCTCCTACTGCTGGATGATCTGGAATTCACCCATTTCAAGATCCAACACCTTAAAGTGCAGGGTTACAAGCTGAAGCTGGATGCACATCTTGTAGGTGAGGGCATCAGGGACACTGGAAGTCTCCCCTCCTTCCCTCCAATATTCCCTCTAATTTGTAATAACCAGTGTGCACATGAATCTGTACTGTGCATTTTTTACCCAGTGACAACATGTGCACAGTGAATTTTATATAGAGATATATTCATTTTCACAGCTGGCAAATCACGGTCGATAGGAACTTTGATCTCCTCTGGGTTCGATCGAGTTCATCTGCACTCTCACACAACCTATGTAGCAGGCCTGTAATGGGTAATGAAGGATTTTCTCACCAAAGCTTTTGCATATTGTCCATATGTGGTTTGCTTGCTAAATTACACTTTAAAAAGTCAGATTTCCAAATATCACTCCACTTCTTCCCACTTGCAAATTCTCCAGCAACTTTAGCAACACCACATGCACACAGGTAACACCAGTTTATGGACTCTACATAAACATTTCCCCTGAACCCTCCCCCAGATGACTGACGGTGGTGAACTCAGTGATGGCAATGCCAATGAATATGAAGGGAAGGGCAGTTCTCTGTCTCACTGGAGTCTGGCACATTTGTGATGTGAAAGCTACTTGTTGCCCAGGGCAAAGGTGTTTGATATCATTACGTACCCAGAGAGGATGGGACAAAACATGTTCTCACCGGTAGAAAAGACCAGAGCAAGAGGAGGTAGAACAAGCAACGCACACAAAATGCCGGAGGAACTCAGCAGGTCGGGCAGCATCTATGGAAAAGAGTACTAATGCTGAATTCCTCCAGCATTTTGTGTGTGTTGCTTGGATTTCCAGCATCTGCAGATTTTCTCTTGTTAGTGATTGGAGGTAAAACAAAGGCGATTTTCTCAACTGGTGATGTAAGATTTTGTTCCCTTTCTCCGAGTTCCTAATCCTTGCATTTAGATAGCTGGAGCTCAGCTCTGTCTGAGAGATCCATCGGTTCCCATTCCCTCTTCAGCTGGAGCACCCCGGGGCCCGTGTACGGATCATGGGGTTGAGAGAGAGGGGAGAGAACAGGACTGTCCGGGATTGCGGGTCACGGTGTCCGAAATTCACAGGAATTATTCCGAAGTTGACGTTTAAGATAAAAACATGGAGAATCGCTCTTACCTGCAACCGACATTTTCAAAGCCTTCTGTGTACTGCGTGCATGCGTGAAACTCAGGGACGTCCTCCACCTGATGTCTGTGCATTTCATCGGCGCTTTAGCGCCGGCGAAATTCTTAACGCATGGCCCTATGGGTAATCATGGTGCCATTAACCATTTCTGCAAGCACCGGTTCAATGTCCATACCTCATGTTTTTTCGTGGGTATAGAAAAATCTGCAGCTGTTTTAACGCAGAAAGCGGCTCCCATAAGCAATATACTCAATATCAACGTGTATCTAACGCCAAAGTAAAATGCAGATATAAAACACCGGAGATTCTGCAGTTGCTGGAAATACAGAGACACACACATACAAAATGCTGGAGGAACTCTGCAGTTCAGGCAGCAACTAAGCAGCGGAGTACACAGGCTAGACATGCGGAAGGGGCTCTGCCTAAACGTTGTCTATTTATTCCTCTCCACAATTGTTGCCTGACTGTTGATTTCCATCAGTATTTTGCAGAAATTAACCACCTTTTTTTTGATCAACCAGTTTCCAAATACTTCTAATCTTTCACTTTTAACCACATCGTGCTGGTCTTATTCGTCCTCCTCCTCTGGACCCCATCTCTCTCTGGAGCCCCTGACTCAAGCTGGCAACACTTCGGTTTCTGACTCTGCACCATCGAAGATTCACTCGCTAGTCTGCTGTCAGGCTTAAGAGGTGCATTGAATTGCGAGACCGCAGGTTCTTTTACTGAGAGAGATCGAGAGAGAGAGAGAGAACGTCAAAACCACAGAGAGCTCATCGTCTTATTCACCCTGGAGAAAATCATGCAGGTGTATTAATTTCAGCCCAGGGCTGAAACGGCTAACACAAGGGGGAATAGGTTTAAGCTGCTTGGAAGTAGGTACAGGGGAGGTGTCATTCATAAGTTTTTATAAGCAAAGAGTGGTGTGTGTGTGGAATGCACTGACAGCAACAGTGACAGAGCCGGATACAATAGGGTCTTTTAAGAGACTCTCAGATAGGTACATGGAGCTTAGGAAAATAGGTGGCTATGTGGTAGGGTAATTCTAAGCAGTTTCTAGAGTAAGTTACATGGTCGGCACAGCAATGTGGGCCAAAGCATCTGTAATGTGTTGTAGATTTCTATGTTTCTATGAAATTTACGGGAAATCTCCTATCCCATGGAGAGGTGACTAGTTGCAACCTGTCATCTCAGGGAGAGTGAGACGGGAACGGCAGGGATAGATTTTCATATACTGATATGGAACAGAAACATGGGCAGGGACAAGATGGGCCGAGTGGCGTTTCTTGTGTACATTGTGAGTGTGGTAGACACAGTAAGTACCTGAGACATGGGATTTGACAAAGAACTGATTTATCTTTCACAGATCCACAATATTAAACGCCAGTCTAGTTTAAGGCTAACATCGGTAGAACAGACTCCTCCAATGCTCAGTGACCAAGGTTCAGTCCCGGGTGCGATGAGCAGCCACAAGAACTGCAGAATCTGACAGTAACAGTCCCTCATGAACCTGCAGCTGCCTTCAGTCACCGTGATGGTTAAACATTTAACACGGAGCTGATTTGAACTTCCTCCCTGATGTAGGAGCGCTCAGACCGAAGATGGAAAAAAAGAAGGAAAAAAAAGATAATAAAGTTGTTTGCACAGTTAGGGATAAACAGAGAGGAAGAGGTGGAGAGTTTCTTAAATGCATCTATTTTAATGCTAGGAGCATTGTAAGAAAGGTAGATAATGTAGATGAGCTTAGAGCATGGATTGATAACTGGAAATATGATGTTGTATTTATTAGAGAAACATGGTAGCAGGAGGGGTGTGATTGGCAACTAAATATTCCTGGATTTCGTTGCTTCAGGTGTTATAGAATTGGAGGGGCAGGAGTTGCATTGCTTGTCTGAGAAAATATTACAGCAGTGCTTTGACAGGATAGATTACAGGGCTCGTCTAGGGAGCCTTTTTTGGTGGAATTGAGGAATGGGAAAGGTGTAGTGACACTTATAGGGTGGTATCATAGACCACCTAATCGGGAGCGAGAATTGGAGGAGCAAATTTGTAAGGAGATAGCAGATACTTGTAGTAAGCACAAGGTTGTGATTGTGGGAGATTTTAATATTCCACACATAGAAACATAAAAAATAGATGCAGGAGTAGGCCAAAGTGAATAACGTCACATTTATCCACATTAAATTGCATCTGCCTTGAATTTGCCCACTCACCTAACCGAGCCAAGTCACCCTGCATCCTCTTAGCATCCTCCTCACAGCTAACACTGCCGCCCAGCTTCGTGTCATCCGCAATCTTGGAGATCCTGCATTTAATTGCCTCGTCTAAATCATTAACTATCTATTGTAAACAACTGGGGTCCCAACACTGATCCTTGCAGTACCCCACTGCTGACTGCCTGCCAATCTGAAAAGATCCTGTTTATTCCCACTCTTTGCTTCCTGTTTGCCAACCAATTCTCTATCCACATCAATACCATACCCCCAATACCGTGTGCTCAAGTTAGCACACTAATCTCCTGTGTGGGACCTTGTCAAAAGCCTTTTGAAAATCCAAATATACCACATCTACTGGTTTTCCCCATCCACTCCACTAGTTACATCTTCAAAAAATTCTATTAAGATTCATCAGACATGATTTTCCTTTCACAAATCCACGCTGATTTTGTCGGATGATTTGACCTCTTTCCAAATGTGCTATTATCACATCTTTGATAACCGACTCAAGCACTTTCCCCATAACCGATGTCAGGCTAACCCATCTATAATTCCCCGGTTTCTCTCTCCCTCCTGTTTTAAAAAGTGGGGTCACATTAGCCACCTTCCAATCCTCAGGAACTAATCCAGAATCTAAGGAGTTTTGAAAAATTATCACTAATGCATCCACTATTTCTTGGGCTACTTCCTTAAGCACTCTGGGATGAAGACCATCTTGCCCTGGGGATTTATCTGCCTTTAATCCCTTCAATTTACCTAACACCACTTCCCTACTAACATGTATTTCCCGCAGTTCCTCCATCTCGGTCCCCTACTATTTCCAGAAGATTATTTATGTCCTCCTTAGTGAAGACAGAACCAAAGTAGTTATTCACTTGGTCTGCCATATCCTTGTTCCCCATGATCAATTCACCTGTTTCCGACTGTAAGCGACCTACATTTGTCTTAACCAATCTTTTTCTTTTCACATATCTATAAAAGATTTACAGTCAGTTTTTATGTTCTCTGCCAGCTTTCTTTTATAATCTTTTTTCCCTTTCCTAATTAGGCCCTTTGACCTCCTCTGCTGGACTCTGAATTTCTCCCAGTTCTCAGTTATTCCACTTTTTCTGGCTAATTACTATCCCTAATTTCCCTTGTCAGCCACGGGTGCACTACCTTCCCTGGTTTATTCTTTTGCCAAACTGGGACGAACACTTGTTGTAGTTTATCCATGCGATCTTTAAATGCTTGCCATTGCATATCCACCATCAACCCTTTTAGTATCATTTGCCAGTCTAGCTTAGCTAATTCACGTCTCATACCTTCAAAGTTAACCTTCTTTAAGTTCAGAACCTTTGTTTCTGAATTAACTATGTCACTCTCCATCTTAATGAAGAATTCCACCAGTGCCATTAGACTTTACAATTCAACTGCCAGGACTTAAGAACTTTTTTTAAAGCTATTATTAATGCTTTTTTTGAGTTAGTGATTTAGATGCATATCATATTATTACTGAGTTAAGGATTGTATGTAATGAGTTTCTGCTACAACAAGTATATGGGACATTGGAAAAAATGTTGAATTTCCCCATGGGGATGAATAAAGTATCTATCTATCTATCTATCTATCTGTCTATATTATGGTCACTCTTACACAAGGGGCCTCACATGACAAGATTGCTAATTAACCCTTCCTCACTGCTAGTCTAGAATGGCCTGCTCTCTAGTTGGTTCCTCGACATGTTGGTTCAGAAAACCATCCTGAACACATTCTAAGAAATCCTCTTCCTCAGCACCCTTACCAATTTGGTTCACCCAATCTATATGTAGATTGAAATCACCCATTATAACTGCTGTTCCTTTTTTGCACGCATTTCTAATTTCCTGTTTAATGCCATCCCCAACTTCACTACTACTGTTAGGTGGCCTGTACACAAATCCCACCAGCATTTTATGCCCCTTAGTGTTACGCAGCTCTACCCATATCGATTCCACATCCTCCAGGCTAATGTCCTTCCTTTCTATTGCATTAATCTCTTCTCTAACCAGCAATGCTACCCCACCACCTTTTCCTTCCTGTCTATCCCTCCTGAATATTGAATATCCCTGGATGTTGAGCTCCCATCCTTGGTCACCCTGGAGCCATGTCTCTGTGATTCCAACTATATCATATTCATTAATAACTATCTGCACATTCAATTCATCCACCTTATTACGAATGCTCCTTGCATTGACACACAAAGCCTTCAGGCTTGTTTTTACAACACTCTTTGCCCTTATACAATTATGTTGAAAAGTGGCCCTTTTTGATTTTTGCTCTGGATTTGCCTGCCTGCCACTTTTACTTTTCACCTTACTACTTTTTGCTTCTACTCTCATTTTGCACCCCTCTGTCTCTCTGCACTTGTTCCTATCCCCCTGCCACATTAGTTTAAATCCTCCTGAACAGCAGTAGCAAACACTCCCCCTAGGACTAAGAGGAGGGACAGCCCTCAGTGAATCCTGTGTATGCTCCCTGGAAGCCTCAAGAAATGATAATGATCATGAATCAGGCCCCAGATAGAAAAGAAAAACCAGCACAGTTTGCTCAGTGTGTCCACAGTACTACACAAATGTTTAATGCGACTCCGCAAGATTTATTCGGTCTCTGCTGCATGATTCTCTCAGCTGTTAAGGGCAGAAATGGAAGACAGAATTGAGATACCAAACCTATCTCAAACCTATTACAGGCGGGAAACCATAATGAGAATGAACAGACAGACCAGATCATTCAACCCTTGGAAAGGGCTCTCCAGCAACCTGTAAACATCACTAAAGTACCTGAATGCAAACCTAAGCCTGGGGAATGGGGACCAGACTATTGGGAGCGATTTGTGGCCTGCTACGGCACCTTCGCAGGAGACCAAGCCTTTAATGATGGGAATCTGTCCCCCCCGTTTAATGCCCTACTGCTCCAATGCTTACCAACTAAGTTAGCCAACATGATTAAAACAAATAAAATGGATTGGCCAGACAATGACCGAAATCGAATGCGACAAGCTTTGACATATCATTAGGACCCAACTTTCGAATCTCGATCAATCCCGAAGGGAACTAATATTAAAGGTGAATATGCTCAACGGGAAGAAGGACGCGAGCGGGCTATATCTGAGGAACAGAAATGGGAACAAAAATCTACCAAGGGACAAGTGGGGACAACAACCCGTTTAGAAATTGACAAGAAGATGCTTCCAACCATGAGTACCAACCCTCAGGAAGAGCCCAATGTAATATTACAAGTTGCTGGAAATCCAGTTCCGTTTATGATTGATATGAGAGCAACCACAACCACTCTCGATCAGGAAATAGTATCGGAAAAGGGATTCCAGCTATCAGACGCTACAATCACTCTGTCAGGGTTCGAAGGCACGGAACATACGTATTCACGCACCCAGCCACTGCAGGTGGAATTCCAGGGGAACCAGTGTGAGGTTTCAATTACACTCACCACCAGACGGGGGTGTAATCTCGTAGGGAGAGACTTGCTCTGTCCGTTGGAAGTCGAGATTCTATACACGGACAAGGATAGCACGCTGGAACTGCGAACAACTGATAGCTTCCTCTGACCACCCAGTGGTGGGCACTTTATCTGGACTCCAGTACATTTGAACCCCTTCTGCCAGCGGCCGACTCTCATGTGACTCTGTGCTATGACCCTACGTGGTGTTCAACTGAGGAAAGCTAATATTATGCACCCCTCGAGTGACAGAAATTCCCAGTCATGGTGATTGGAGAGGTTAAAGGAAGAGACGGCATTGCATTTCTTGCTGAAGTTCCAGATTTCTTTTGGCGACAGACAGGATTGGTGGTTCCCCATACCACCTTCAGGGTGGTATTCTGACTATGCGATAGTGACAGACAGTAAAGTAATTGAGCAGGCATCTTTTGAAGCAGCTGTCTCTGCCCAGAAGGCTGAGCTGTTTGCTCTGACTCGTGCCTGTATCCCAGCAACAGACTAAAGTGGGAACGTTTACACAGACTCCCGTTATACATTTGGAATTGTACATGACTACAGGGCTCTCTGGGAACATGGGGATTCCTGACTTCCTCTGGCCACCCCATTAGTAATGCCACCTTTGTAAACAACTTACTCACCGCTCTACAGCTACCTCAAGTTTTGTTCTTCTCAGGGGGACACCTCTGTGGAGGAGTGAAAACTGTGGTCCCAGATGGGGTGCCAGAAAGACCCCAACATAGGTTTTTGGATCACCCCAGTGGGACAGGTTTGTGTTCCTACACAGTTTTTACCAATATTGGCCGATTATATACATAATTGTACACACCTGGGAAAAGAGGGAATGGTTGACAACCTGTACCCTGCACACCGGGTATGACTCCCTTGACAGGTGGATCTTTCTCGTGTCTACAATTTGATTTTATTGAATTGCCTAGAGTACATTGCTATAGATACTGCTTAGTTATTATAGATGTGTTTAGTAGATGGATTGAAGCTTTTCCAACTACCATTAATACTGCTGTGACTGTTGTGAAGGTATTATTACGGGAAATAATTCCCAGGTACAAGCCAGAGATGCTGAGTTCAACAATGGCTCACACTTTATGATGAAAGTAAATGAAGGAGTATGTAACAAACTAGCTATCCAGCAGCAATTCCACTGTGTACACCACCCACGGGCCGCTGGCAGAGTGGAGAGAGCCAATGGCACTATGAAGAATAAACTGGCCAGACTAACAGCGGAGACTGGACTCACTTGGTTGAAGGTCCGACCATTAGCCCGATTCCATATGAGGGTTACCCCACAGGGGAAAACAGGCCTGTCACCAGCTGAAATCATTTCTGGACGGCCCATGAGGACACCCTGGGAACAAAGTCTCAGGATTAAAGGCAAAGTGAATAAGAATAAGGAACCTTGGTTCTCGATGGATATTGGAACTCTGATAAAGAGAGAGATGTATGACATGTATAAGAAACAGGGGGTAAATAAGGTACTTGAGGAGTATAAAAAGTGCAAAAAAATACTTAAGGAAGAAATCAGGAGGGCTGAAAGAAGACGTGAGGTAGCGTTGGCAGTCAAGGTGAAGGATAGTAAGAGCTTCCACAGGTATATTAATAGCAAAAGGATAGTTATGGGATAAAATTGGTCCTCTTGAAGATCAGAGCGGTGGGCTATGTATGGAACCAAAAGAAATTGGGGAGATGTTAAATGGTTTTTTTGTGTCTGAATTTACTAAGGAAACTGGCATGGAGTCAATGGAAATAAGGCAAACAAGTATTGAGGTCATGGAACCTATACAGATAGAAGAGGAGGAGGTGCTTGCTACCTTGAGGCGAGTAGATAAATCTCCAGGACCTGACAGGGTATTCCCTCGGACCTTGAAGGAGACTAGTGCTGAAGTTGCAGGGGCCCTGGCAGATATATTTAAATGTCGTTATCTACGGGTGAGGTGCCAGAGATTTGGAGGATAGCTCATGTTGTTCCGTTGTTTAAAGCAGGCTCTAAAAGTAATCCAGGAAATTATAGGCTGGTAAGTTTGATGTCGGTCATGGGTAAATTATTGGAAGGAGTACTAAGAGATAGGATTGACAATTGTTTAGACAGACAGGGACTTATTAGGGAGAGTCAACATGGCTATGTGCATGGTAGGTCATGTTTAACAAATATATTAGAGATTTTCGAGGCGGTTACAAGGAAAGTTGATGAAGGCAAGGCAGTGGATGTAGTGGACTTCAGTAAGGCCTTTGACAAGGTCCCGCATGGGAGGTTAGTTAGGAAGATTCAGTCACTAGGTATACATGGTGAGGTAGTAAATTTGATTGGGAATTGAGAATGGGAGAAGTCAGAGAGTGGTAGTGGAGGATTGCTACTCTGAGTGGAGGCCTGTGACTAGTGGTGTACCACAGGGATCAATGCTGGGTCCATTGTTATTTGTCATCTATATCAATGATCTCGATAATAATTTGGTAAATTGGATCAGCAAATTTGTTGATGATACAAAGATTGGAGGTGTAGTGCACAGTGAAGAAGGTTTTCAAAGCTTGCAGAGGGATCTGAACCAGCTGGAAAAATGGCAGATGGAGTTTAATACAGACAAGTGTGAGGTATTGCACTTTGGAAAGTCAAACCAAGGTAGAACATACAAGGTAAATGGTGGGTACTGAGCAGGGCACTATAACAGAGGGATCTAGGAATACTGAGACATAATTCCCTAAAAGTGGCATCACATGTAGATAGGGCAGTAAAGAGAGCTTTTGGTACATTGGCCTTTATAAATCAAAGTACTGAGTATAAGAGTTGGAATGTAATGGTGAGGTTGTATAAGGTATTAGTGAGGCCAAATTTGGAGTATTGTGTGCAGTTTTGGTCACCGAATTACAGGAAGAATATTAATAAGGTCGAAAGAGTGCAGAGAAGGTTTACAAGGATGTTGCCGGGACTTGAGAAACTGAGTTACAGAGAAAGGTTGAATAGGTTAGGACTTTATTCCCTGGAGCGTAGGAGAATGAGGGGTGATTTGATAGAGATGTATAAAATTATGATGGGCATAGATAGAGTGAATGCAAGCAGGCTTTTTCCACTGAGGACAGGGGAGAAAAAAACCCAGAGGACATGGGTTAAGGGTGAAGGGTGAAAAGTTTAAAGGGAATATTGGTGGGGGGCTTCTTCACAACTGTGTCTGACTGGTATTGGCATAACTGGTTCTTCTGGGCACATTCTGTCTCACTCCCAACTATTTCCTACCTTCCTTTGTACAGGTATGTAATGTCTAAATGACCAGTGTTTGAGTGAATGAGACTCACCAAACTTTCTCTTGACTGAATCATTGGAATCTCTGAGTCAGTTGGGTTCTCTCCAGTTGATGCTCTCAGTCCTCGGGCTGGTTCACTTGTTGCTGTTCCCTCGTCTTCAGTCGTGGGTTTTCTTCCAATAAATCTCTCACTGCAGGTCTAACTTTAACATGAAAGATAATGAAGCACGTTAACAATGAAAAGGAGGACCAAACATTTCTGCTTAATGTTACTAGGAACAAAACTCACTGAAATTTAAACGTTGGCAAATATAATGATCTCAGTGAACAATCTTTAATTGTCCCTCACACATCACAAAACAATACGGGATAAGAAGGAGCCATCATTCAGTCATGGTAAGACACAAGACACAGGAACAGAATTAGGTGATTCAATCTATCTGGTCTGCTCCACCACTCAACCATTCAATCATGGCTGATTTTTAATCCAACACCATATTCCTGCCTTCCCCTGTAACCCTGAAGCTACTCAGCAATCATCAGTATATTAATCTTCACAAATAGACCCAAATGGCAGCCTCAAACAAATTCTGTGGCAACAAATTCCACATATCAGACATCTTTTGGTCAAAATTTTTTTCTCATCTCAGTTTTAAAGGGAAGCAAGTTTATTCTGAGACCGTGCTGTCAGATCACAGACTCTCTGTCTAATGGAAACATTCTCTCCATGTCCACTGTATCCAGGCTTTTCAACATTTGGTAGATTTACTTAACCATACATCCCCCCACCACCCCCACCGTCCCTCTGAACTCCATTGAGCACAGGTCCAGAGCCATCAAATGCTCCTCATATATAAATCCGATCATTCCTGAGATTATTCATGTGAACCTCATTAGCAACAACTGCACCGGACACATTTCCAGGAATAACAGACAAATCGGTTCCAGGATACTTTACAGGGATAAGTTGTGCTTCCTTTACTGTTATACTATCACTCCATTTCCAAGTTAAAATAGGACCATTTCAGGAAATTTGTATTACAGATCCTAGGATACAGATCTTGTCTTGTCTATACTGGACCGACCGCCGTCGCTGGACTATAAACGTGCAGGAGTAATGTGTGGCTTAGCTCTACTGCGGGGAGCTGAGGCTCGAACCATTCTCCCCCTAGACTTCCCAGTCCCTCGGTAAAGCAGGCAGTGAAATCAAAGATCCCCACAACCTGGGACGTTCTCCTTTCTCACCCACCCCACTCCGGGAGAAGACACAACAGCCATAAAGCTCCAGGACAAATGCGAGGAGCCTCAGGAAACGGGGAGAGTTCGGGGAAGTTAATGAGACTCAGCGGCCAAAATCACACCACGTGATCTGGCGTCACAAAGCGGAGGGCGGGACGAATCTGCGGCACACAGCCACACGTGACCTGACGGCGGGACTTCAATTTCAATTCTGTGGAAACAGACAGCCTGGGCTCCTGGTTTGGATCGTTCAATGCAGATTAAGTGAAGTCGACACATTTCTGACGAGCCCAGATAGTTTGGAAACAAATGAATTCCTGGTCCTCAGTTCGGGGCTCACGGCCAACGTCGGATCTCCCCGCTCGGGATCAGTCTCAATACTCACCGATGGGAAAGTGATACCTTCGGCCCGCAGACAGTGATCCCGACATAAGAGACGAAAATCTTTCACGAACACACAGCCGACCCACTTCAGCTCGGAGCGGAGAGGAAAACACCGTCCACCCGGAGACTGTGAACATGCGCGAAGAGATTGTTACATCATCGGGAGGCGGGGCCTCGGAAACAGACACGCAGATGCTGCCCATCCGCGGTTAAATGGGAGGGGCAAACGGGATCACGTGTCAGGATTGATTGACCCCCCCCTCCCCCCCACAGGCAGAGACTCCAGCTACTCATTAGTTTGTGGAAAGAAGCAAACTTGCCGCTCACATCTCCTCTCACCTTAAATGTATTAGACATTTCAACCCCCAGGAAAAATATATCCCCTCTATCTATTCCTCTCGTAATCTTATAAACGGCCATCCAGTCTCACCCCAGCCTGCGCCGCTCTTGGAAAAACAACGCAAGTTTGTCCAGCCTCTCGTTATAGCTCATGCCCTCTAATCCAGGCAGTATCCTGGAAAACCTCTTCTGTGCTCTCTGCAAAGCCCCGACATCCTTCCGAGAATGGGGGCGACCAGAACTGTATGAAACACTCCAGATGTGGGCTAACTAATTTATAAAACTGTGTTACGAAATGTAACGTTTTAGAATCGAACCAGCAGCAATAGAGTTCACACTGGAGTCTGGTTTTGATGTTAAAACCATTCTCTTTACTAGTATCTACTTATGATGTAGTGACATAATGAAATAAAGGAAAGTTAACAGTGTTATGTGTATATATGTGTAAATAAAACTCCCAGACTATCGAGCGTGAGGGAACAAAGCTCAGAGTCTTGAGTTGGTAAAGTAGGAAAGTTCAGTAATCCACGGAATAAATAATGGTGGAGAGATATTTGTAATCCAGGGTGAAACGTAGAGAAACGGCCGTTACTTCAAAATAACCGTCGACGAAGTTCTTATCCGTTGAATCCGTCACAGACGAGTTATCAGCGAAAGTGACCTGTCACAGGAATACCGTCTTCCAGGGGTTACCACACAACATACCCAGGCAAGGGTTAACACAAGATATTCCACAATCCACTCCTATGGATTATACGAGGTGACAGCCACACACGTTCGTTGTGATTCCGTGTCCCGATGATCAACCCACTCTTGTGCGCATAGGAGAGTTCCAAGCCTCAGCTGCGACTAACTGAAGCTATCAGCTTTTCCAATCTCTCTCTCTCTCTCTCTCTCTTTAGACTGACCGACCGCCTGTCTGCAGATCGCTCTCTCTCTCTCTTCTGGTTCAGTCCACAGTCAGCGCTGTCAGCCTGTGACTGACGTCATAGTCCCGCCTCCTCATGCCGGCGCTCTTAAAGAAACAGTCACAGTACGACCGCAGGCTCGTAACAGCTGCAACACAACTTCCCGACTTTTTGAACTCAATGCTTCAACTAATAAAGACAACCATGCCATTTGCCTTCTTAACCACCCGATCAATCTGTGCAGTCTCTTTCAGGGAGTCTAAGATCCCTCTGATCATCAACACTGTTCAGGGTTTTGCATTTAACAGTGTACTGTCTCATACATTCGACCTACCGAGCTGCCAAGATGATCATCACTAATCAAATCTCACTGAGATTTCTCAGGTCCTGTTGAATTTATTGCCAAGTGCACAAGTACAGGAAGGTACAGGTACAGAGAAACACTGACTTGTGGCAGCATCACAGGCAAGTACATTCAGATAACACACGGAACACAAATTATACGATTCTCAGTCAGTAACAATCTGTAAATATGTTTTATGTCATTAACAATATATAAAATACACTGTGTCATGATCGATATTAAAATGTGCATTTTGTGTCAATAACAGTCTTGGAAATGTTGAATTTGCTCTCTGTCTCCATTCCTCCTGTAATCCACAACCAACTCCTTTGTTTTTGTCACAATATGGGAGAGGTTGTTTTCTTGACACCACTGTGTCGGGGTGATGACTTCTTTTCTATACGCTGCCTCTTTATTATTTGAGATTAGGCCAGTCAGTGTAGTGTCATCAGCAAATTTAATTAGCATATTGGAGCTGTGGGTGGCGACACAAGTCATGGGTATACAGAGAGTAAAGGAGAGGGCAAAGAGACAACCCTGTGGGTTATGTGTGCTGAGGGTCAGAGAGACAGAGGAGATGGAGCCCACTCTTACCACCTGCCGGCGATCTGACAGCAAGTCCAGGATCCAGCTTCACAAGGCAGGGTGAAGGCCGAGGTCTCTGAGCTTCTTGTCGATACTTCACGCTTTCGTATGGCTACTGCTCTGCCCATGACTGCAAGGAACTGCAGAGAACATCAGAGAAACAAGCCTCCCCTCCATGGACTCTTCCTACACTTCCCCTGCCTTGGAAAAGCAGGCCATGTACTCAAAGACCCTCACAACCTGGACATTCTTGCTGCAAACCCGCTCCCCCATCGGGGAAGAGATACAAAAGCCTTAAAGCGCGAACCTCCCGGCTCAAGGACGGCTTCCTGTCTGTGGTTATAACCCAAATGAATGATAAAATGGACTCGACCTCACAATGTAACTCGACATGTCTTTGCACCATATGTCTAGTGATTGTTTTGACAGTTTCATTTTTCATTTTTAGAATTTTTTTATTGATACATAATCTTCTACATCTATAAAATGATACAAAGCGTCAATAGATTAATATGTATTCAATTAATAAAGCTAAAAAAATGATCGTAAAATATAAAAATGGAAAATATATATATAGAAAAATAAGGGGAAAAAGTACCCCATCTACCTCGGAAAAAACCCAGTAACCACAAAAAAGGGGTAAAAATCCATTAGGAATGAACCCTCCGGAGCAATACGTTTGACCATCATCTAAATTTTTTAAAAAAGAATCATCAACCGTCATTTCATATTTATAGAAAAATAAAATTGGACGGAAACCATACAGCATAATTCAAATTAAATGATAATATTTGGCAAAAGAACCCCATCTTCTCCCAAAATCGAATCGAGTATCAAAAGTTCTACTTCTATTTTTTCCAAACTAAGACATAACATTCCTTGAGAAAACCATTCAATTAATGTAGGGGAAGAAATATCTTTGTATTTTAATAAAATAGTCCTTCTTGTCAGTAGCGTAACAAATGCAATTACATGTTGATCTGAAGATGAAATTCCCTGAATATGATGTGGAGCTATTCCAAATAGAACAGTCAATCTATTAGGTTGTAAATTAATTTTCAGAGCGTTAGAAATTGTAGAAAATAAAGATTTTCAAAACGATTTTAATGAAGAATATGACCAGAACATATGTGACAAAGTAGCTACTTCAGTTTCACATTATCACAGCATTTGTCTGTAGTAGGAAATATTTTAGATAGTCTCTCCTTTGTAAAATAATAACGGTGAACTGTTTTAAATTGAACTAAACAAGGGTTGGCACATACAGAAGAAGAATTTACGTTTTTCAAAACTCGAAGCTAATCTTCATTAACAAGGGTCATTTTAAGTTCTCTCTCCCAATCTTGTTTAATCTTTAGTGATAGGTTATCTTTTTGTAACAAAAATAAATTATAAATTCTGCTAATAGAACCTTTCACTAAGGGATTCAATTTCAAAATGGTATCCAACAAATCAGATTCTTGTAAATATGGAAACTTAGGTAAACATTGTGGTAAAAAATGTTTCACCTGAACATATTGCAAAAAATGTGTACGAGCGAGAGGAAATTTGTTAATTAACTCTTCAAAGGTCATCAATCGACCATCACAAAATAAATCTGTAAAAGAATGGATCCCTTTATTTTTCCATAGGAGAAAATTGGGGTCAGTTCTTGAAGGTTTAAATGGAAAGTTTCGATATAAAAACTATACAACGTAAATTGTTTAAAATTTTAAAAATAATTACGAAACTGAACCCAAATCCGTAGGGATAGTTTACTAACCGGGTAAAGATTTAAACTTGGAATTTTAGAGAGCTGTAAAGGTAATGGAGCTCCTAAAACTAAAGTTAAATAAAATTGTTTAACAGCTTTTAATTCCAAATCAACCCATAATGATTTTTGGTTCTTATCAAGCCAATATAACCAAAAATATAACTCTAATATTCACAGCCCAATAATACAGTCTTAAATTAGGAAGTTCAAGTCCACCATCTTTTTTTAGAATTTTGTAAATGATACTTATTAATTCTTGGTCTCTTATTGTTCCAAATAAAGGAAGAAATAAGAGACTCAATTTGATCGAAATTTGTTTTAGTTAAAAAGATAGGTATATTTTGGAAAATATATAAAAATCTAGGTAAAATCATTTTCACAGCATGAATACGACCAATTAAAGAAAAAGTAAGTGGATTCCATCTAGAAAATTGTTGTTTCATGGAGTCCATTAAAGGAACTATATTCGCTTTATAAAGATCTTTATTTTTTAGTAATAATAATACCTAAATATGTAAATATATTAACTATTCTAAAAGGAATATCATTATATATACTAACAGGGACATTTAATGGAAACAATTCACTGTTATTCAAGTTAAGTTTATATCCTGAAAATTTACCGAAATCTTTAAGCGTTTCCAAAAGAGAAGGAATTGATTCCTCAAGATTTGAAATAAAAACCAAAAGATAATCTGCTTAAAGAGAAATCTTATGTATGGTTCCATTCATAGAGATGCCATGAATATTTTTTAGCTTCACTTAGTGTTATAGCAAAAGTCTCCAATACAAGATTAAAAAATAAAGGGCTTAATGGACATCCCTGTCTAGTGCCACGAGAAAGTGAGAAAAAAGACCTGCAGTTATTCGTAATGACAAGCTCAAGGACGGCTTCCCGTCTGTGGTTAGAAGCCAAATGAATGATAGAATGGACTCGGTCTCACAATGTAACTCGACGTGAACCTGCACCATATGTCTATCTGCACTGCACTTTCTCTGCAGCCATAATGCTTTGTTACAGTGATTGTTCTGTCGTATATCAGCTCAATGTACTGTTGTAATGTATCGATCTGTGTGGATGGTACGTCAGGCAAGATTTTCATTGGAAGTTCAGTACGTGATGATAGTAAACAAATTCCCCATTTCAATTGTGCGGAAATATTAGACAGGCTGAGCTTCTGCTCTGGAGCCACAGAAAGAAACTGAACTGCTGTCATTTCTGAAATGAACTGAACTGTTGTCCAGCCTTTCGTTATAACTCGTGCTCTCTAATCCAGGCAGTATCCTGGTAAACCTCTTCTGCGCCCTCTCCAAAGCCCCGGCATCCTTCCCAGAATGGGGGCGACCAGAACTGTATGAAACACTCCAGATGTGGTCTAACTAGTTTTATAAAACTGTTGTTACGAACTGAAGCGTTTTAGAAACGAACCAGCAGCAATAGAGTTCACACTGGAGTCTGGTTTTGATGGTAAAAACACTCTGTTTATCAGTATCTACTTATAATATAGTAACTTAACGAAATAAAGTTAACAGTGTTAAGTGTATATATGTGTAAATGTAATTCCCAGACTATCGAGCCTGAGGGAACAAAGTTTAGAGTCTGGAGATGGTAAAGTAGGAAAGTTTAGTAATCCACGGAATAAATGACGGGACAGAGATATTTGTAATCCAGGGTGAAATGTAGAGAAAAGGCCGTTACTTCAAAATAACCGTCGACGAAGTTCTTATCCGTTGAATCTATCCACATACGAGTTATCAGCGAAAGTGACCTGTCACAGGAATACCGTCTTCCAGGGGTTACCACACAACATACCCAGGCAAGGGTTAATACAAGATATTCCAAAATCCACTCCTATGGATTATACGAAGTGACAGCCACACACATTCATTGTGGTTCCGTGTACTGATGATCAACCCACTCTTGTGGGCATAGGAGAGTTCCAAGCCTCAACTGCGACTAACTGAGCTATCAGCTTTTCCAGTCTCTCTCTGTCTCTTTAGACTGGCCAACTGCCTGTCTGCAGATCGCTCTCTCTCTCTTATGGTTCAGTCCACAGTCAGCGCTGTCAGCCGGTGACTGACGTCATTGTCCCGCCTCCTCACGCCGGCGCTCTTAAAGAAACAGTCACAGTACGACCGCAGACTCGTAACAGCCGCAACACAACTTCCCGACTTTTGAACTCAATGCTTCAACCAATAAAGACAAGCATGCCATTTGCCTTCTTAACCACCCAATCAATCTGTGCAGTCTTTCTCAGGGAGCGATGAACTTGGAGTCTAAGATCCCTCTGATCATCAACATTGTTCAGGGTTTTGCATTTAACAGTGTACTGTCGCATACATTCGACCTACCGAGCTGCCAAGATGATCATCACTAATCAAATCTCACTGAGATTTCTCAGGGCCTGTTGAATTTATTGCCAAGTGCACAAGTACGGGAAGGTACAGGTACAGAGAAACACTGACTTGTGGCAGCATCACAGGCAAATACATTCAGATAACACACGGAACACAAGTTATACAAAATATCGGTCAGTAACAATCTATAAATATGCTTTATGTCATTAACAATATATAAAATACATTGTGTCATGATCACTATTAATAAGTGCATTTTGTGTCAATAACAGACTTGGAAATGTTGAATTTGGTCCCTGTCTCCATTCCTCCTGTAATCCACAACCAGCTCCTTTGTTTTCGCTACAATGAGGGAGAGGTTGTTTTCTTGACACCACTGTGTCGGGTGATGACTTCTTCTCTGTAGGCTGCCTCGTTATTATTTGGGATTCGGCCGATCAATGTCGTGTAGTCAACAAATTTAATTAGCAGATTGGAACCCGCCACTGCAGCCCCACAGTGCACTATGTACTGATTGCAAAGCTACGAAATTGCATGTGAATAGCCTCCCCTCCCCCAACTCCACTCTTTCTTCGTCACCAGTAGACTGGGACATCTCACATCTCGCTGCCTCCGCCTGGATATTAAACTGTGAACAACTGTGGTCAGGGACTGATCTCTGGGGTACTCCAAACGCTACCTCCTTCCAGTCTGAAAACGGCCCACTCATCCAGCCACACACAACCGGCAGTTTATCATCTCCAACGAAAAAGCCTAATCACCTACTCCTGAGGTTCAATTCCATTGCTGACTCTGAGTTTACCACCATCAAATGCCAGGAGGGACATAATAATCAGAAAGTCTCTAGTCACAGCCGTGTAAATAAAATGTGATCTCAGTAGGTGTGTGGCGCATGCTCAGAATGCGAAGGAGACAGACAAACTGAGCCAAGTCACAGACTGATGAAGGGGAGGAATGATCCATTTTGATACAGAGAGGGAAGCAGAGAGTTTGATATTGTGCCTGATGCCGGAACTGTGACCAGTTAGAAGATGAAGTCTCGTCCCCCCAAATTGTTTTGAGTTGTGACAGTGTTTTTCTCAGAAGGCACCATGACGAATAAAATTATCTGAACTGAAATGTTGTCCTTCACCCACTGACGTGGTTTGTAAACTTTTAACAGTTTAGAAAAGTCAAAAGATTTGAGTATGGCAATCACAAACACGTTAGTTGCTTTGTGATTGCTCGTTAGTTCCGCTGTATCTGTCAGTTCACCAGCGCTTGAATGCCGCCGATCCTTGAATGTGGAGGCGGAGATGTTGGAGAAGACAGCGTCCCACTCGCTCCAAGGAGAGCCCGAACACGTGCCCATGTCCGTGATCTGATTGGATACATCGCCATGACGTCATAGCAGTGAGATGTCATTCACTGGCTCTCATTTTGGAAGGGATTCAGTCGGCCATCGCATATACACCAACAGCTTCGCACTGGGAAGCGGCCTTTCATCTGCTCCGTGTGTGCGAAGAGACTCATTCAGTTAACCCACCTTGTGATGCTCCGGTGAGTTCACAATAAATAGAGGCCACATTTCTGTCCGGAGTGAGCAAAGAGTTTTACTCAATCATCCCAGCTGCTGCAACACCAGCAACTTCACATCAGGGAGGAAGTTCAAATCAGCTCTGTGTTAAATGTTTAACCATCACGGTGACTGAACGCAGCTGCAGGTTCATGAGGGACTGTTACTGTCAGATTCTGCAGTTCTTGCGGCTGCTCATCGCACCCAGGACTGAACTCTAGTCAGTGAGCATTGAAGGAGTCTGTTCCGCTGATGTTAGCCTTAAACTAGACTGGTGTTTAATATTGTGTATCTGTGAAAGGTAAATCAGTTATGTATCAAATCCCGTGTCTCAGGTACTTACAGTCTCTATCACACTCACTATGTACACTAGAGAGGCCACTCGGCCCATCTGGTTTCTGCCCATGTTTCTGTTCCGTATCAGTTTATGAAAATCTATCCCTGCCGTTCCCCTCTCACTCTCCCTGAGATGACAGGTTGCAAATAGTCACCACTCCGTGGGATAGGAGATTTACCTTGAATTCCATAGAATCACAGAAATCTTCAACACATTAGAGACCCTTTTGCCCACAATGTTGTGCCGACCATGTAACCTACTCTAGAAACTGTCTAGATTTACCCTACCGCATCGCCCTCTATTTTCCTAAGCTCCATGTACCTATCTAAGATTCTCTTAAAAGACCGTATTTTATCCGCCTCTACCACCGTCGCTGGCAGTGCGTTCCACACACACACCACTCTTTGTGTAAAAAAACTTAGCTCTGACATCTCCTCTGTACCTACTTCCAAGCAGCTTAAACCTATTCCCCCTCGTGTTAGCCGTTTCAGCCCTGGGAAAATGCCTCTGACTATCCACACGACCAATGCCTCTCATCATCTTATACACCTGCATGAATTCCCTGCATGATTTTCTCCAGGCTGAATAAGACGATGAGCTCACTGTGGTTGTGACGTTCTTCAGGGCTCCGGACGAAGATGGTTAAACTCCTTCTTCTCCGCTCTTTTCAACGTTTTAGGTCACTCTCACTAATTTCAAAGGTCTTCGCTTCGAACTGCTGGGTTGTTACAATGCACCTCTGAAGTCTGACAGCAGACTAGCGAGTGAATCTTCGATGGAGCAGAGTCAGAAACCAAGTTGCCAGTCAGGGATTTGGGGCTCCAGAAAGAGATGGGGCCTGGTGTTTTCAAGGAGGAGGAAGAAGAGGAATCGAACCTGCAGGATGTGGCTACGAATGAAAGATCAGACACATTTGGAAACTGCTTGATTGTAAAAAAAAGGGTGTTTAATTTCTGCAAAATACTGGAGGAAATCAACAGATCAGGCAGCAAATGTGTTGAGGGATAAATAGACAACGTTTAGGCCGAGCCTCTTCAGCATGCCTAGACTGTGTACTCCGCTGCTTAGTTGCTACCTGAACTGCACAGTTCCTCCAGCATTTTGTGTTTGTGTGTGTCTGTGTGTCTGTGTGTCTGTGTGTGTGTGTGTGTGTGTGTGTGTGTGTGTCTGTGTGTCTGTGTGTGTGTGTGTGTCTGTGTGTGTGTGTCTGTGTGTGTGTGTGTGTGTGTGTGTGTGTGTGTGTGTGTGTCTGTGTGTCTGTGTGTGTGTGTGTGTGTGTGTGTGTGTGTGTGTGTGTGTGTGTGTGTGTTTGTATTCCTAGCAACTGCAGAATCTCTTGTGTTTTATATCTGCCTCTGCCAGAGGGTTGTACGAGAAGCATTAGATAAATAGAATGCCTGTTGATATTGAGTATGTTGTTTCTGGGAGCCGCTTTCTACGTTAAAACAGCTGCTGAGTTCTCTACACAGAAAAAAACCCCGAGGTGTGGACATGAAACCGGTGCTAGCAGGAATGTTTAAAGGCACCGCGATTGCTCATAAAGCCCTGGGTTTAAAATTTCGCTGCTTCTGAAGCAACGATCAAACGCGCAGGCATCAAGGTCGATGACGTCACCGAATAGCACGCATGCGCGCCGTACACAAAGGAGCTCCGGAGGATCGGTAAAGGTAGGGATGATTTTCCGGGCTGCTGTCTTAAACACCCACTGAGGGACATTTGCTGTGAACTCTGGACATCATAGTCCGCAGTCCCGGGACAGTCCTGCTCTCTTCCCTATCTCTCAGCCCCACGATCCGTACACCGGCCCCGGGGAGCTTCCGGCTAATGAGGGAATGGGAACCGATGGATCTCTCAGACAGAGCTGAGCTCCAGCTATCTAAATGCAAGGATTAGGAACTCGGAGAAAGGGAACAAACATCTTTTACATCTCCATTTGAGAAAATCACCTTTGTTCTTTCTCCAATCGTAAACAAGAGAAAATCTGCAGATGTTTGAAATCCAAGCAACACACACAAAATGCCGGAGGAACTCAGTATGAGTACTCTTTTCAATAGATGCTGCCTGGCCTGCTGAGCTCCTCCAGCATTTTGTGTGTGTTGCTTGAGCTACCTCCTCTCGTTCTGCACTTTTCTACCGGTGAGAACATGTTTTGTCCCATTCTCTCTGGGTACGTAATGATATCAAACACCTTTGCCCTGGGCAACAAGTAGCTTTCACATCACAAATGTGCCAGACTCCAGTGAGACAGACTACTGCCCTTCCCTTCATATTCATTGGCCCTGCCATCACTGAGTTCACCACCATCTGTCACTTGGGGGAGGGTTCAGGGGAAATAGTTATGTACAATACAGAAACTGGTGTTACAGTATTGTGGTGATGCAAAATTTGCTGGAGAATTTGCAAGTGGGGAGTGATATTTGGAAATCGGACATTTGAAAGTATCATTTAGCAAGCAAATCACATATGCAAAAGTTCTAGTGAGAAAATCCTTCATAACCCACAACAGGCCTGTTACATAGTTTGTGTGAGAGTGCAGATGAACTCGATCAAACCCAGAGGAGATCAAAGTTCTTATCGACAGTGATTTGCTAGCTGTTAAAAGAAATACCTCCCTATTTAAAATTCAGTGTGGACGTCTTGTTGTCAGTGGGTAATAATTGCACAGCACAAGGCGTTTCGGCACACCGGTCATTACAAATTAGATGGGACACTGGTGGGAAGGTGGGGTGACCTCCAGTGCCCCTGATACCCTCACATGCAAGATGTGCATCCAGCTGCAGCTTGTAACCCTGCACTTTAAGGAGCTGAAGCTGGAAATGGATGAATTCTGGATCATCTAGGAGTTGGAGGGGGTAATAGTTATAACATCAAGAGAGGTGAGTTACACCCAAGGTGCAGGACACATTAAACTGGGTGAGAGTAAGGAAGGGGAATGAGATTAAATAGCCATCACAGAGTACTCTTGGGGCCATCTCATACAACAACTGGTAGACCACTTTATAAACTGTTGGGGGAGTTTACCTGGCAGAGCAAAGTCAAATGTTCGGAAATTAAAACTAGCAGAGATCTAATATTCTAGTGGTAAGGCTAGCTGTTGCTAGTGCATGGTGGGGAGGGTGTGTGGTGAAACTAAATTTGCAGGGGGGAATTGGAGTCAGAATGTCAAAACAGATGGTGAAGTGGGTGAAATGAATTGACTTATATCATTCATATACATGAGGAGTGGAAATCTTTATATTACTTCTCCATCTAAATGTGCAATGTGTAATTTATGATAAATGGTTTGTACATAGGGCAGTGGTTATAACAGAAACACAATGTATCAACATAAATTAATCAGTCTGTTGGCCTGGTGGAAGAAGCCGTCCAAGAGCCTGTTGGGCCTGGTGTTTATGCTGCGGTACCGTTTCCCGGTTGGTAGAAGCTGGAACAGTTTGTGGTTGGGGTCACTTGGGTCCACAATGATCCTTTGGGACATTTTACGCACCTGTCTTTGCAAATGTACTGAATGGTGGGAAGTTCACATCTACAGATGTATGGGGCTGTCTGCACCACTCTCTACAGAGTCCTGTGATTGAGGGAAGTACAGTTCCCATACCAGGCAGTGATGCAGCCAGTCAGGATGCTCTCAATTGTGCCCCTGTAGAAAGTTCCTAGGATTTGGGGCCCCATCCCTAACTTCTTCAACCATCTGAGGTGACAGAGGTGCACGGCCACATACTACACAGCCAGTATGTATAGACCACATGAGATCTTCGGTGATGTTTATGCCGAGGAACTTAAAGCTGTTCACCCTCTCAACCCCAGATCCATTGATATCAATAGGGGTTAGCCTGTCTCCATTCCTTTTGTAGTCCACAACCAGTTCCCTTGCTTTTGTGACATTGAGGAAGAGGTTGCTTTCTGGACACCAGACAGACATTGTTCAGAACTCAGATAGAGTCAGCAGACAAAAGGTTCAGCAGGGTGCAATGACTGTGCTGAGCTGTGTCTTTCACAATGCAAGAAGCATCGTAGGAAAGCCCGATGAACTCAGGACAGGGAATTGTAGCCATTATTGGGACTTGGTTGCACCCAACACTCTGAGAGATTTAGAGGAACAAACTTTGCAGAGATTGCAGGCTATGCTAAGAAACAAAGGTTGATATAGTAAGCGATTTTAACTTTTTATATATATAAGGACTAAATGGGGTAGAGTTTGTCAAATGTGCCCTTAATCAGGACATAAAATTCCCGACGTAGAAGTGTGCAATAAGCTGTTAGGAAATGATCCATTGTTAGTGACTGAAATTAGTGTATGGAAACACTTCGTATCTAGCGATCGTAACAACATAAGATTCCAAGTAAATATGGGGAAAAAAAGCGGGCTGGATGATGGGTTGAGATTCTAAATTGGAGAAAGGTCAATTCTGATGGTATCAGAAAGATGTAACAAGTGTGGATTGGGACAGGCTGTTTTTCTAGAAAAGGAGTACTTGTAAGTGGGAGTTCTTCAGAAGTGAGGGTGTAGAGTTTGTATGTGCCTGCCAGAATACAAGTTGTAAGGTAACCGGTGCAGGGAACCGTGGTTTTCAGGAGATATTGAGGCCTCAGATATTGTTCCTCTAAATGTCTCAGACTGCTGGGTGCTACCAAGACTCATTAATGACTACAGTATCATGATGCCATGCCCTGAGCTCATCTGACTTTTTGTTTAGTCAGCTTCTGATGGTTTCTAAAAGCTTCCTAATAGTTTTTGCTCTTTTGTTTGCCCTGTCTTTGGTGTTTCTGTTGGCTTTGTCTTCTTATCCAGCCACAGTTGTGTCCTCCTGCCTCTTCAATGCTTCCACTTCTTTGGAATGTATTGATCACTGAGCTCCCAAATTGCTCCCAGAAACTCCAGCCATTGCTGCTCCACTGTCACTCCTCCCTTTTCCCTTCCAAACAAGTTTGGCCAGCTTCTCTGTCATAGAAATGGGGAGACGTTCAGTACAGAAACAGGCTATTTGGCCCATTTTGTCAATGCCAAAAAAACATTTAAGCTGTCTAATGCAACTACCTGCACTGGAACCATCGCCCTCCATACCCCAACCATCCAGGCTCCCATCCAAACTTCTCTTAAGTGGTGAAATTGAGCTCATGTTCACCACTTGTGCTGGCACCTCATTCCACACTCTCACGGCCAATTCAGTGAAGAGGTTTTCCACATGTTCCCCATAAATTTCACCTCCCCACTTAACCCATCACTTCTGGTTGTCATCACACTTAACATCAGTTGAAAAAGCCTGCTTGAATTTACCCATTCTATGCCCTTATATTTTTTCTACACAGGAACATAGAAAACCTACAGCACAATACAGGCCTTTTGGCCCACAAAGCTGTGCCAAACATATCCTTACCTTGCCCATAGCCCTCTACTTTTCTAAGCTCCAGGTATCCGTCCAGGAGTCTCTTAAAAGACCCTTTCGCTTCCGCGTCCACCAGGGCTGCTGGCAGCCTGTTCCACGCACTGACCAATCTCTGTGTAAAAAAAAATAACTTCTATACTTCTAACAATTCCTCAATGCAATGTATAATTTCCTTGTCTCTGTTTAGTGCATTTTTTAGGTGTATAAGTTGATGAGGGGCATTGATTGTGTGAATAGTCAGAAGTTTTTTCTCAGGGTTGAAATGGCTAACTTGAGGGGGCATAGGTTTAAGGTGCTTGAAAATAGATACCGAAGGTGATGTCATTGCTAATTTTTTTTTGCACAGAGAGTGGTGGGTGTGTGTAATGCACTGCCAGCAGCGGTGGTCAATGCAGATACAATAGGGTCTTTTAACAGCCTCTTAGATAGGAATATGGAGCTTAGAAAAATAGAGGTCTATGCACTACGGAAATTCTACGCAGCTTCTAGAGTAAGTTACATGGTTGGCACAACATTGTGGGCTGAATGGCCTGGAACAATAGCCAATAGACAGTACCTGCTGGAGTAGGCCATTCGGCCCTTCTAGCCAGCACCGCCATTCACTGTGATCATGGCTGATCATACACAATCAGTACCCCGTTCCTACCCTCTCCCCATATCCCTTGAATCCACTATAAAAGCTCTATCTAACTCTCTCTTGAATGCATCCCGAGACTTGATCTCCACTGCCTTCTGGGGCAGAGCATTCCACATATCCACCACTCTCTGGGTGAAAAAGTTTTTCGGCATCTCTGTTCTAAATGGCCTACCCCTTCTTCTTAAACTGTGGCCTCAAGTTCTGGACTCACCCATCAGTGGGAACATGCTTCCTGCCTCCAGCATGTCCAATCCCTTAATAATCTTATAAGTTTCAATCAGATCCCCTCTCATCCTTCTAAATTCCAGTGTATACAAGCCCAGTCGCTCCAATCTTTCAACATATAACAGTCCCGCCATTCCAGGCATTAACCTTGTGAACCTGCGCTGCACTCCCTCAATAGCAAGAATGTCCTTCCTCAAATATGGAGACCAAAACTGCACACAATACTCCAGAACATGCTGTAGATTTCTATGTTCTACGTTGAACAGCGAAATAACTTTTTTTCTTTAATCTGTGCAGGGTCCATGATTTTATTGACACTTTTCCACACTCCCATAGAGCCTTTGTCCATCTCCTGAGTAAACAGAGATGAAAAAAATATTTAAGATCTCCCCCATCTGCTTTCGCTCCACACGTGGATTGCCATTCCGGTCTTCCAGAGGACCAACTTTGTGCCTTGCAATCCTTTTGCTCTTGATCTATCTCGAGAATCCCTGTGGATTATCATTTCTGCAGGACAACCTCATGCCTTCTTTTAGCCATCTGGATTTATTTCTTATGTGTTCTCTTGCATTTCTTATACTCCATAAGAAACTGCCTGCCTATCCCTGTTATGCAATTCCATTTTGTGCTTTACCAGGGTCTCAATATCTCTTGAAATCCAAGGTTCCCTACAGTTTCTATCTTCACTTTTTATTCTGAGAAGCAAATACCCACTTTGTACTTTAAAAATTTGGCTTTGAAGGACTCCCATTTACCAAGCACACCTTTGCCATAAAGCAGCCTGTCCCAGTCCACAGTTGCCAGATCCTAGTATCTTAATTCCAGATGTTGATCCATGCCCTGAACACATCTACCTTTCCTACGCTGCTCCTTGTATTGAAATATACAGGGCGCAGCATATTCACTGCACCATGCTCAACGTTTTCATTCCTGACTTTGTCTGAGGACTGAACAACATCTGTCTCCACAACCTCTCCACTCTCTGTTCTGTTATTCAGGCTCCCATTCCCCCTGCAACTTTAGTTTAACCCCCCTTACCCCCACCTCCCAGCATGCAGATCTATCACCCCTTTGGCTTTCCTCTCCCAGATCAATAAAAAGGAGGTGTTTACCAGGTACAGGCAGATAGGAACAAATGGGGTACTTATGAAATACAGGAAATTCAAGCGAACACATATGAAAGAAATCAAAGAAGGCATGAGCTTGCCTGGGCAGGGAAGGTGAAGGAGAATCCTCAGGGATTCTGCAAATATGTTAAGAGCAAAAAGATTGCAAGGGATAAAATTAATCCTCTGCAAGATCAGAATGGTAATCCATATGAGGAGACAAAGTAGATGGGCAGATTATTTTTGCATCCGTATTTACAGAGGAGATGGACACAGAGTCTATAGAAGTGAGGCAAAGCAGCATCAACTTCATGGACCTTGTGCAGGTTACAGAGGTGGAGCTGTTGGCTGTCTTATGGCAAATTAGCGTGGATAAATCTCCAAGGCCTGACAGGTTGTTCCCTGGGATCCTGCGGAGGACAAGTGCAGAAACTGTCCGGGCACAAGCACAGATATTTAAATCATCCTCCGCGACAGGTGAGGTACTGGAGGATTGGAGGACAGCCAATGTTGTTCCACTGTTTGAGAAAGGCTCTAAAAATAAACTAGGAAATTGTACATTGGTGAGCTTGACATCAGTAGTGACGTTATGTGCAGGAACCGGACATATAAGTATTTGGATCGATGTGGACTGATTAAGGATAGACAGCATAGCTTTGTGCATGGTAGGTCATGTCCAACCAATCTTATAGAGTCTTTCGAGGAAGTTATCAGGAAAGTGTTAGCAAGACACTTGACAAAGTCTCATAAGGGAAGCTGGTCAAGAAGGTTCAGTCACTCAGCATTCAAGATGAGATAGTAAATTGAACGAGACTCCATCTTTGGGAGAAGTCAGAGTGTGGTAGCAGATGGTTGCCTCTCTGACTGGAGGCCTGTGTCTAGTGGTGTGCCACAGGGATCAGTGCTGGATCTGTTGTTGTTTGTCATCTATATCAGTATTCTATATGATAGTGTGTTTAACTGGATTAGCAGATCTGTAGATGAAACGAAGATTGGTGGTGTAGTGGTCAGCAAGGAGGACTATCATGGCTTGCAGTGTGGTCTGGACCCGCTGGGAAAATGGTTTGAGAAATGGAAAATGGAATTTAATGCAGACAAGTCTGAGTTGTTGAACTTCGGTCTGACCTACCAAGGGAGGTCTTTCACGGTGACTGGTCAGGCACAGAGGAGTGTTATAGAAGAAAGGGACCTGGGAATACAAGTCCTTAATTCACTGAAAGTGGTATCATGGTTAGATAGAGGCAGAAAAAAAGATTTCAGCCCATTGGCTCTGATGAACCAAATACTGACGATAGATGGATGTTATGTTGACTTATAGAAGACATTGGTGAGGCCTAATTTGGAATATTGTGTGCAGTTTTGGTCACCTACCTACAGGAAAGATGTAAAAGAGTTTCAGAGAGTTCAGAGAAAATTCACAAGGATGTTGCCAGGTCTGGAGGACTTGGATTATAAGGAAAGATTGAACAGATCAGGACTTTATTCCCTGGAATGTAGAAGATTGAGGGGAGATTTGATTACGATAGAGGGGCATAGATAACGTAAATGCAAGCTGGCTTTCTCCACTGAGATTGGGTGGGACGACAACAAGAGACCATGGGTTAAGGGTGAAAGGTGAACCGTTAAGGGGAGCATGAGGGGAACTTCTTCACACAGACGGTCATCCGGGTGTGGAATGAGCAGCTAGCACAAGTGGTGCATGCGAGCTCAAGTTCAACATTTAAGAGGTTTGTGTAGGTACCTGGATGGTAGGGGTATGGGAGTGGGCAGTTTATATAGTTTAGCACAAACCAGTTGGCCCAAAGGGCCTGTTTCTGTGTTGTAATTTTCTATGACTGTGACAAGAACCTGAAATAATACAAAAATTTACTCTACGTCATCTCAGCAGAAATTTTGTATATGGCATTAAAAATGTGGCACTTTAAGTTAATAATACATACAAGAAAATCCCAGATGCACGTCAAGAAAGATTATTTGCATGAGACTGTTTCTATTACTGTGGGGCCAGACAACCATGCAGCTCAGCAGGAACAGGGAATAATACTAATGGAGAGAGTCAAACTGAGCCAGGGTACAAATTGGAGATGGCAAAAGTGCCCCATTCTTATAGAGACAGGAAGAACATCAGAGAATTGATGGTCATTCCAGATACCAGCACTCTGCCCAGTCAGGAGATGATTTCAGATGGATAGACATACTTTATTGATCCCGAGGGAATTTGGATTTTGTTACAGTTGCACCAACCAAGAATAGAGTAGAAATATAGCAAAATAAAACCAAAAATAATTAAATGTTAATAAGTTATGCGAAGTGGAAATAAGTCCAGGACCAGCCTATTGACTCAGAGTGTCTGACACTCTGAAGGAGGAGTTGTAAAGTTTGACGGCCACAGGCTGGAATGACTTCCTATGACACTCAGTGTTGCATCTCAGTGGAATGAGTCTCTGGCTGAATGTACTCCTGTGCCTAACCAGTACATTATAGAATGGATGGGAGACATTGTCCAAGATGGCATGCAACTTGGACAGCATCATCATTTCAGACACCACCGTCAGAGAGTCCAGTTCCACCCCCACAACATCACTGGCTTTACGAATGAGTTTGTTGATTCTGTTGCTGTCTGCTACCCTCAGTCTGCTGCCCCAGCACACAACAGCAAACATGATAGCACTGGCCACCATAGACTTATAGAACATCCTCAGCATCATCTGGCAGATGTTAAAGGACCTCAGTCTCCTCAGGAAATAGAGACGGCTTTGACCCTTCTTGTAGACAGCCTCTGTGTTCTTTGACCAGTCCAGTTTATTGTCAATTCGTATCCCCAGGTACTTGTAATCATCCAACATGTTCACTCTGACCCTTTGGATGGAAACAGGAGTCACCGGTGCCTTAGCCCTCCTCAGGTCCACCACCAGCTCCTCAGTCTTTTTCCCATTAAGCTACAGATGATTCTGCTCACACCATATGACAAGTTTCCCACCGTAGCCCTGTACTCAGCCTCATCTCCCTTGCTGATGCATCCAACTCTGGTAGAGTCATCAGAAAACTTCTGAAGATGGCAAGACTCTGTGGTGTAGTTGAAGTCCGAGGTGTAGATGATGAAGACAAAGGGAGACAGGACAGTCCCCTGTGGAGCCCCAGTGCTGCTGACCACTCTGTCTGACACACAGTGTTGCAAGCGCACATACTGTGGTCTGCCAGTATTTATCTGTCCAACTTGGGATTAACCTCGCTGTAACAGTGTGATACCAGATCAAAGCTTGGCAACTCAAGTAATCTCATCTGAAATGTTGTCCTAAACCGATTGATGGATTTTGTAAATCTTTTTACAGGTTAAAAATGAGATGGAATTTGTCTCCAGGAAGCTCAAACACGGCACAGCAGTTTTGTTGTCTCTGTCTAGATATTTAAGAAGTGGAGCGAGGGATTCAATCGACCATCCTTCCTGCTCAGACTGTGGGGAGGGATTTACTCGGTCATTTGACCAACTGGCACGCCCGTCATTTTACACAGGAGAAAGGCCGTTCACTTGCTCAGACACTGGGAGTGGATTCACTCGGTAATCTCAATTGAAGGTACATCAGCAAGTTCACACTGGGCAAGGCCATTCATCTGTTCTGTGTGTGAGAAAGGATTCAGTTGGTCTTCCCACCTGTGGACGCACCAGTCAGTTCACACCACACTGGGCAGAGGCCGGTCATCTGCTGAATTTCTGGGAAAGGATTCACTCAGTCATTTGACCTAATGGCTCACCAGCAAGCTCACACCGGGGAGCGGCCGTTCACCTGCTCAGTCTGTGAGAAGAGATTCACTCATTCTTCCACCCTATGGAAACACCAGCGACTTCACACTGGGGAGAAGCCATACACTTGCTCAGTCTGTGGGAAGAGATTCACTGAGTCATCCACCCTACTGGTACATCGGCGAGTTCACACTGGGGAGAAGCCGTTCACCTGCTCTGTCTGTGGGAAGGGATTTACTCGGTTATCCCACCTACAGAGTCACCAGCGAGTTCACACTGGGGAGAGGCCTTTCACCTGCTCAGAATGTGGAAAAAAATTCACTGATCCATCCAACCTAAAGAGACATCAGCGAGTTCACACTGGGGAGAAGCCGTTCACCTGCTCAGAATGTGGGAAAGGGTTCACTGAGTTATCCAACCTACAGAGTCACCAGCGTGTTCACACTGGGGAGAAGCCGTTCACCTGCTCAGAATGTGGGAAAGGATTCACTGATTCATCCACCCTACAGAGTCATCAGCGAGTTCACACTGGAGAGAAGCCATTCACCTGCTCAGAATGTGGGAAAGGATTCACTCATTTATCCAACCTACGGAGACATCAGCGAGTTCACACTGGGGAGAAACCATTTACCTGCTCAGAATGTGGGAAAGGATTCACTGAGTCATCCACCCTACTGGTACATCAGCGAGTTCACACTGGGGAGAAGCCGTTCACCTGCTCAGAATGTGGGAAAGGATTTACTGACTCATCCACCCTGCATAGTCACCAGCGAGTTCACACTGGGCAGAAGCCTTTCACCTGCTCAGTGTGTGGGAAAGGATTCACTCGGTCATCCAACCTACAGAGTCATCAGCAAGTTCACACTGGAGAGAGGCCATTCACCTGCTCAGTCTGTGGGAAGAGATTCTCTCATTCATCCACCCTACAGAATCACCAGCGAGTTCACACTGGGGAGAAGCCGTTCACCTGCTCAGTCTGTGGGAAGAGATTCACTCAGTCATCCCAAGTACAGAGTCATCTGCGAGTTCACACTGGGGAAAAGCCGTTCACCTGCTCAGAATGTGGGAAGGGATTTACTCAGTTATCCCAACTACTGAGTCATCAGCGAGTACACACTGGGGAGAAGCCATTCACCTGCTCAGTCTGTGGGAAGGGATTCACTGATCCATCCAACCTACAGAGTCATCAGCGAGTTCACACTGGGGAGAAGCCATTCACCTGTTCAGAATGTGGGAAGGGATTTACACAGTCATCCCAACTACTGAGTCATCAGCGAGTTCATACTGATGAGAGACCGTTCCCCTGCTCAGTCTGTGGGAAGAGATTCACACATTTATCCACCCTACAGAGACACCAGCGAGTGCACACTGGGGAGAAGCCATTCACCTGCTCAGACTGTGGGAAGAGATTCACTCGGTCATCCGACCTACAGAGTCATCAACGAGTTCAC
This sequence comes from Hemitrygon akajei, assembly GCF_048418815.1. Classification (NCBI taxonomy): domain Eukaryota; kingdom Metazoa; phylum Chordata; class Chondrichthyes; order Myliobatiformes; family Dasyatidae; genus Hemitrygon; species Hemitrygon akajei. The sequence continues at coordinate 5,038,700 of NW_027331946.1, forward strand.
ACTGGGAAGAAGCCGTTCACTTGTTCAGAATGTGGGAAGAGATTCACTCATTCATCCACCCTACAGAATCATCAGCGAGTTCACACTGGGGAGAGGCCATTCCCCTGCTCAGAATGTGGGAAGAGATTCACTCGATCTTCCACCCTGCAGAGACATCAGCAGGTTCACAATGGGGAGTGGCCATTGTTATGAATCCCTAGGTTTCATTTGCTGTGGACTGTCATTTTAAGAGAGAGACAGAGATTAAGAAGGTGAATCAGTCTGACTTGCAGCTTATTTACATCGCTCGCAGCTTGTTTAGTTTTAACGAAGGACACAGACACTCAGAGTCAGACGGAGACGAAGGAGGAGAAACGGAAGGATCGAAACCGGGGAACTGGTGGCCAAGGGTCTGATGCACCATCAATAACTCTTGGAGACGTGAGGCGAGATATGGGCTTTTATTAGCTGAAAGATAGAGCACTTATCAGCAGCAGAGCAGCAAGAGATCAACACACACATCCCGGAGACTGAGGGATGAGCTGTGCCTCCAATCGCCTTTATACAGGGGTCTGTCAGAGGAGCCACAGGAGCAGTCAGCAAGGGGGGGGGGGGGTGTCCAGACAGGTATATGTAGTTCACCACATGTCACTGTTTAGAACTTTCCTATGCCCACAATGGTAGGTTAATTATCAATTCACCATACTTCAAATGTGTGGTTGTGACCTTGTCTGATCCATTGGAGTGAATCTGTTTTGGGGTATCCTGTGAAGACCACTGATGTGTTAACCCTTGCCTGGGTGTGGCGTGGTCATTCATTTGAAGACGATACCCCTTGTGACAAGTCACTTTCGGTGATAATTCATATGTGGATTTGGAATGATGACAGATAAAATCTACAGTGACTGTTCTCTCATTTTACCACCATAGAACCTGTGGAATTCGACATAATTGCCTTCACTTGACATTTATCCTGGATTACAAATATCTCTCATCATCTATTCTGTGGATGAACTGAACTTTCACACTTTACCATCTCAAGACTCCAAGCCTTGTTTCCCCTGAGCTCAATAGTTTGGGAGTTATATTTACACACACATATATATATATATATACATAACACTGTTAACTTCCGTTTATCTTGTTTAACTTGAAATTTTATAAGTAGATTATATTAAAGATAGTGGTTTTAACATCAAAACCAGACTCCAGGTGTAGTCTATTGCTGCTGGCTTGTTTCTAAAGCATTATGGTTCATAACAAATTTGGGGGCTATTGATCGATTAATTATCGATTTGACTGGGGAAATCCCTTTTGATTTATTTGTGTGTGGAAATCAGCAGCAATGGATACTGATAAATTTCTGGAAGCGCCAACCCCTGAGGCATTAGGAAAAGCCAAAAAGAATGAATTGCTGACTGTTGCAACTGGGCTGAACTTTAAGGAGTAAGGGGGTGTGAAGGACCAGGGTAAGCATAAAACTGGGAGAGCAGGTAAAGTTAAAAAATATATGGGTTTTATTATATAATCTAGGCGTCCAACCCCTTTTTCAGAGACTGGGATCCCTGGTTCAATCGGTAATGATGTTGTGCATTTCAATGTGTTCACCTCACAGTCCTCGATTCTCTAAATGAAAGGGTTATCACATTTGATCTTTCTTCATATGATGACCCCACAACTCCAGGGATCAGTCTGGTGAATCTTCATTGCACTCTCTATAACAAACATTCTCTCACCTCTTTGTTAATCCTCTGTGGAATTAATTTCCATTTTCTGCAGCCCCGTGTTGCCCCAACCACTCACCTCCCACCCCTGTCAGTATTTCCACCTTCCCAATTCCTCCCTCACATGGATCCACCTCTCACTCCACATCTCTTGCCCCATCCGCACTCCTCACCTCTTTTTTCTGACTATTTCTGTCCACTCTCAGTCCGGAGGGAGGGTCTCAGCCTGAAATGTTGACGGTCCATTTCCCTCCACAGATGCTGCCCGACCCACTGAGTTCCTCGGACAGTTTGTTCTTTGGTCTATAAAACCTGAGTTAGTATGGGGAGTGGGATTCCAAGTACAATCTCAACACAACACACATAATTGTCACGTTTCCCGGACCATTGGCCCCACTTGGAGGTCAACAGTCTGCCGGTGTTTGCCCCGCAATGTGGTGAATCCCTCTGCTCGCCACCACCGTTGTCTCAGACGGTTCCACAGATTTCCACCGGGACAAACATCCTGTCCGCCCCCTCTCTCACCATTTTCATCCTTTCAATAAAATCCCCCCTCTTCCGGGGAACCGGCATCTCCTCCTACCTCGCGGCGATACATCAGACTCCGGCCGCAGGAGACTCTTCAGAAACGCCCCAACTTCCCTTGGAGGGAAATGGAAATAAATCAGAAAGTGGACATTTACTCCGCTCTGATGGGGAGTTCGAGGTCGGAGCAGGGGTAACGCCCTCTCGGCTTGTTCGCCTCTGCGACGGGTGGTAATGAGTGACTGACATCGCTTTGCACTAATGGGAATAGCGCAGCTCCTGAATTCTGTGCTGTCAGCGGTGAGGGAGGGAGTCGTTATGTGATAATTAGCCCAGCTGTTAAACTGATAATGCTCGAGCTCACTAGCACGTGGATGACACCGCGCACGTGACGGCAGATCCCGGTGTCAGGAGCGGGGGGGGGGGGGGGGGTCGTCGTGACGTCACTTGTGGTGGTGCGCTCGCATTTAAAAGCACCTTAATGGGCGTTCCTTGTGATTTCGGTGGGACAACAACATTAATCACGGGTTTCATCACTGAATCCAGTGTTGTGGGATGTAAAGTCCCCTGTTATGTGTCCGGCGGTGCCGTGTTGTTGGTGGAGTGGGCAGCGTGGTGTTTGTCTCGATTCGGGTCACAACACCAGAATTGCCAGCGGGGTCCACACACAGTGTATTAGTCAACAGAAAACCTCTCGTCCCTGCAGTCTCCGTCTCCTGGTAAACTCAACACCCTGACAGTGTGGACCATAGGTCTCCTTCCTCACCCACCCCGTTTTTATTCACTTTATGAACATACAATCAAACCGTGCACGGTATATACTCTGTGCATATACGTTGTTACTATTGTGTTGTGTTGTATTGGAGCCGGAGTAATAATTATTTCGACCTCATTTACACGTGTCTGCTGGAAATGGAATTAAACAACCCTGAATCTTGAAGAAACATTTCAGCAGGCTGCAGCGTCACATTTCTGTCTCTCAGCGTTATTGCGGTAGAGCGCCACCTGGTGACAATGGAGTCCACAAATCAGGGGGTCCTGTTATTGTGGTAAATCACCAACAAGTGGCAGTGTTATCCACAAAAGGGAGAGGTTTACAGCGATAAGAAGGGGTGTAGGGGCTGGAAGCCAACTGCAAGTGTATGAAGTGCCAGACCTGCCCCAAACCACTCTCCTCACCACTAGTCAGGGTCCCAAACTGTCGTTACATATGAGGCAACTTTTCAACATCGTGCCTGTTGGGGTCATCTACTGTTTCCAGCTTTCCAGGTGTGGCCTCCTCGACATTAGTGAGACCCGATGTAGTCTCTGCATTCTGCTCTCTGTCCCGATGAGATTCTGCAGATGTTGGAGATGCAGAGTAACAGACACAAAATGTTGGAGGAAGTCAGGAGGTCAGGTAGATTCTATAGAGGGGGATAAAGCAAAACAGAGATTTCCTGCCGAGACCCTTCATCAGGACTGGAAGTGGGGAGAGGCCGGAATAAGATGGTGTGGGGACTGGAAAGAGTCCAAGCTGGTAGGTGATAGGTGAAGCCAGATAAGAGTGAAGGTGAGTGGGTGGGGGAGGTGGGAGATGAAGTGAGACGCTGTGAGGTGGTTGGTGGAAAATGCAAAGGGCTGAAAAAAAAGGAATCTGATAGGATAGGAGAGTGGATAATGGGGGAAAAAAAAGTAAAAGCGGAACCAGAGGGAGACAATCCGCAGTGGGGAAGAGAGAAGTGTGGAGACAGAATGGAGGAGACGGGCGTGTGGGTTGATGAAAAAATAGGTAGAGGTAGAATTTAAAGATATAGATGTTCATGTCATTGAGGTGTAAACTACCCGGATGTAATATGAGTTGTTGCTCCTCCAACCTGAGAGTGCACTCATCGTGTTAGTTAAACAATGAACCGGAAGGGAGAGTGGATTAATAATTTTCCCCTGGGATCCCTATTAAATCAATCCTCTCTCACCTTAAACCAGTGCCCTCTGGTCATTGATTCCACAAAAGTGGGTAAAAGGACTGCACACATTCCCCATTTCTGTACACTCATGGTTTGGAACACCTGCATAAGGTCACCTCAATCTCCTGCACTTCAAGGTGTGAAATCCCAACCTGTCCAACCTCTCTCCAGAACTCAGTCCCTCGAGTATCGGCACCATTCTCGTAAATCTCCCCTGCACTCATTCCAGCTTGACGTCCTCTCTCCTGTAGCAGAATGACCAAACACGAGGAAATCTGCAGATGCTGGAAATTCAAACAATACACACAAAATGCTGGTGGAACACAGCAGGCCAGGCAGCATCTACAGGGAGAAGCACTGTCAGTGACGAAGGGTCTCGGCCCGAAAAGTCGACAGTGCTTCTCCCTATAGATGCTGCCTGGCCTGCTGTGTTCCACCAACATTTTGTGCAGAGTGACCAAAACTGAATACAATAATCCAGGCGCTAATACCCTAACCCTAATGCAACCTCACTGGCCTCTTCTCCAGACCATGAGCCATGAGATATCAGACAGAGGCTGCTCAGCCAATCGAGTCTGCTCCGCCATTCCTTCCTGTCCAATTGATTACCTCTCGCAACCCAATTCTCCTGCCTTCTCCCCATAATCTTTGAACATCCATTTAAAATACACTCAATGACTTGGCCGCTACTCCGTTCATGGGAATGAATTCTAAAGATTAAAATTCCTCCTCGTCTCTGCTCTCAGTGGATGCCCTATACATTGAGGGCTGCCCTCTGGTCCCAGACTCACACAGTACAGGGTGCATCTTCTTCACAGCCACTCTGTCGAGGCCTTTCAATATTTAATAGGTTTCGATGAAATCCCCTCTCTTTCTTCCAGACCAGCGAGTACAGGGTCAAAGCCGTCTAATGCTCCTCATACTTAACCATTTCATTCCTGGAATCACCCTCGTGAACGTTCTCCGGACCAGCTCCAATACGAGAGTATCATTTTCTCAGATAACCGGTCGGAAACTGCTCACAGTACACCAAGAGCGATCTGACCAATGCGTTTTAAAGCCACAGTGTCACATCCTTGTTCTTATATGTTAACATTACAGTTGTCATCCTTCATCAACACAATCTGCAAGCAAACCTTTAGGGACTCCTGCTCAAGGATTCCCAAGTACTTATGCACCTCTGATTTTTGAATTTTCTCCCTTTTTTCTTCTACCCACCTATTCCTTCTACAAATTGTTCATGACCGTTCCCTTGCATACACTGTGTTACATCCGCCACTTCGTTGCCTCTTCTGCAAACCTATCGAAGTCCTTCTGCAGACTCTCACTTCTCTCGAAACTACCTGCCCCGTACGTATCCTTGTATCAATTGCAAAGTTCGTCACCAAGGTATCAATTCCATTATCCATATCATTCAGGTTTAACATGAAAAGATGGTGTCTCATTACTGACCCCTACGGAACATCATTAGATACCGACAGCAAAACAGAAATGTCCACATTATTCTGACCCTGTCTCCTTTGTCAGTCAGCCAATCTTCGATCCGAACACGTATCTTTCCTGTAAATCCATGAACTGTCATCTTGTTAAGCAGCCTCACATGCAGCAACTTGGAAACATAGAAACATGAAAATCTTGCAGCACAATATAGGCCCTTCGTCCCACAAAGCTGTGCCAAACATGTCCTTACCTTAGAGCTACCTAGGCTTACCCATAGCCCTCTATTTTTCTGAGCTCCATGTACCTATCCAGGAGTCTCTTAAAAGACCCTATCATTTCGGACTCCACCTCCACCGCCGGCAGCCCATTCCACACACTCACCACTCTCTGCATAAAAATCTTACCCCTGACATCTCCTCTGTACCTACTTCCAAGCACATTTAAACTGTGCCCTCTCGTGTAGTCAGTTCAGCTCTGGGGAAAAGCCTCTGACAATCCACATGATCGTTGCCTCTCATCATCTTATACACATCTATCAGGTCATCTCTCATCCTCCGTCACTCCAAGAAGAACAGGCCAAGTTCATTCAACTTCTTCTCATAAGGAATTCTCCCCAATCCAGGCAACATCGTTGTAAATCGCCTCGGCAACATTTCTATGGCTTCCACGTCCTTCCTGTAGTGAGGCGACCAGGACTGCGCACAGTATTCCAAAATGCGTCTGATCAGGGTCCTATATAGCTGCAACATTAAGTCATGGCTCTTAAGCTCAGTCCAATGGTTGATGAAGGTCAATGCACCGTACGCCTTCTTAACCACGGAGTCAACTTGCTTTGCAACTTTGATTGTCCTATGGACTCGGACCCCAAGATCCCGTTGATTCTCCACACTGTCAAGAGTCTTAGCAATAATGCTATATTCTGCCATCATATTTGACCTACCAAAAATGAACTACCTCACACTTATCTGGGTTGAACTCCATCTACCACTTCTCATCCCAGAACTGCATCCTGTCAATGTCCCACTGTAACCTCTATCATCCTTCCACACTATCCACAGCACCCACAACATTTGTGTCATTAGCAAACTTAATAAACCATCCCTCCACTTCCTCAATCCAGGTCATTTATAAAAATCACAACGAGTAGGGGTCCCAGAACAGATCCCTGAGGCACACCACTGGTCACCGACCTCCATGCAGAATATGACCCGTCTACAACCACTCTTTGCCTTCTGTGGCAAGCCAGTTCTGGATCCACAAAGCAACGTCCACTTGGATCCCATGCCTCCTTGCTCTCTCAACCAGCCTTGCATGGGGTACCTTGTTAAAGATCATCTGACAATCCAAGCAAATAACATCCACTGCCTCTGCTTTATCTATCTTGCCTGTTATTTCCTCAAAATATTCCAAGAGATTTGTCAGACACTATTTCCTGTAAAGGAATCCTGCTGACTTTGTCCTACTTCATCATCCTCCCCAATTACAGTACCCAAAACACTCACCCTTAATACACCCGAACATATTCCTGACCACTGAGATCAGACTAACTGTCCTATAATCTCACTGGACAACATTTTTTTTAAAGTGTTGCTTTCTCAGAATTTTTTTGTTTATGATAGACTGCTTGAAGATTAACACAAATATAATTTCAGACTACTTGTATCACATAGGAATTTGAAAAAAACGACAAATTAACTTTTATTGAATATATTATATTTAATTGCAGAATGGTGCTGATGCTTTGCAGTAGTGCAACTAAGTTAAAAATATTTTGTTAATGATTTTCATTTGTACTCAGTATCCGAGGCTTTTCGCTTAAGTGTCCAACAATAATTCGCAGCGTTGCTGGATTCAGTGGAAACTGCGTGAACAGATGAAGTGTCGGTCATCTTTGGTCGAAATCCCGTTTGGACCGTCGGGGGGAGCTGACAATGGGAAAACAGAAGTAAAAGAGGAACCAGAGGGAGACGATCAGCAGTGGAGAAGAAAGAAGTGGGGAGACAGAATGGAGGAGACGGGCGTCTGGGTTGATGAAAAGAAAAGATGTTCATGCCATCGGGTTGTAATATGAGGTGTTGCTCCTCCAACCTCAGAGTGCACTCATCGTGTTAGCTAAACAATGAACCGGAAGGGAGAGTGGGTTAATAATTTTCCCGTGGGATCCCTATTAAATCAATCCCGACTCACCTTAAACCGGTGCCCTCTAGTTGCTGATTCCACAAAGGTGGGGAAAAGGACTGCACACATTCCCCATTTCTGTACACTCATAGTTTGGAAATCCTGCACAAGGTCAGCCTCAATCTCCTACACTTCAAGGTGTGAAATCCCAACCTGCCAAACCTGTCTCCAGAACTCAGTCCCTCGAGTACCGGCACCATTCCTGGAAATCTCCAATGCACTCATTCCAGCTTAACGTCCTCTCTCCTGTAGCAGAACGACCAAAACTGAATACAATAATCCAGGCGCGGATACCCTGACCATACCCTAACACTAATGCAACCTTACTCGCCACTTCTTCAGACCATGAAGCATGAGATTTCACACAGAGGCTGCTCAGCCAATCGAATCTGCTCCGCCATTCTTTCGTGTCCACTTGATTATCTATCTCAACCCAATTCTCCTGCATTCTCCCCATGATCTTTGAACATCCATTAAAAATACACTCAGTGACTTGGCGTCTGCTCCGTCCGTGGCAATAAATTCTAAAGATTTACCACTCCCTGACTAAAGAATCCCTCCTCATCTCTGCTGTCAGTGGATGCCCTGTATACTGAGGCCGTGGCCTCTGGTCCCAGACTCACACAGTACAGGGTGCATCTTCTTCACAGCCACTCTGTCGAGGCCTTTCAATATTTAATAGGTTTCAATGAGATCCCCTCTCTTTCTTCTGGACCAGCGAGTACAGGTCAAAGCCGTCTAATGCTCCACTTACTTAACCATTTCATTCCTGGAATCACTCTCGTGAACGTTCTCTGGACTAGCTCCAATACCAGAGTATCATTTTCTCAGATAACAGGTCGGAAACTGCTCACAATACAGCAAGTTCGATCTGACCAATGCGTTTTAAAGCTACAGTGTCACATCCTTGTTCTTATATGCTAACATTACTGTTGTCATCCTGAATCAACACAATCTGCAAGCAAAACAACAGGGACTCCTACTCAAGGACTCCCAAGTACCTATGCACCTCTGATTTTTGAATTTTCTCCCATTTTTTTTCTACGCCCCTATTCCTTCTACAAATTGTACATGACCGTTCCCTTGCATACACTGTGTTACATCCGCTACTTCGTTGCCTCTTCTGCAAACCTATCGAAGTCCTTCTGCAGACACCCACTTCTCTCGAAACTACCTGCCCCGTACGTATCCTTGTATCAACTGCAAAGTTCGTCACCAAGGTATCAATTCCATTATCCATATCATTCACATTTAACATGAAAAGATGCGGTCTCATTACTGACCCGTACAGAACGCCATTAGATACCGACAGCAAAACAGAAATGTCCGCATTATTCTGACTCTTTCTTCCTTGTCAGTCAGCCAATCTTCGATCCAAACACGTATCTTTCCTGTAATTCCATGAGCTGTGATCTTGTTAAGCAGCCTCACATGCAGGAACTGGGAAGCATAGAAACATAAAAATCTTGCAGCACAATATAGGCCCTTCGTCCCATAAAGCTGTGCCAAACATGTCCTTACCTTACCATAGCCCTCTTTTTTTCTGAGCTCCATGTACCTATCCAGGAGTCTCTTAAAAGACCCTATCATTTCGGCCTCCACCACCACCGCCGGCAGCCCATTCCACACACTCACCACTCTCTGCGTAAACATCTTACCCCTGACATCTCCTCTGTACCTACTTCCAAGCACATTTAAACTGTGCCCTCTCGTGTAGTCATTTCAGCCCTGGGGAAAAAGCCTCTGACAAACCCCATGATCGATGCCTCTCATCATCTTATACACATCTATCAGGTCATCTCTCATCCACCGTCACTCCAAGGAGAAAAGGCCGAGTTCATTCAACTTCTTCTCATAAGGAATTCTCCCCAATCCAGGCAACATCGTTGTAAATCACTTCAGCAACTTTTCTATGGCTTCCACGTCCTTCCTGTAGTGAGGCGACCAAGACTGCGCACAGTATTCCAAAATGCGTCTGATCAGGGTCCTATATAGCTGCAAACATTAAGTCACGGCTCTTAAACTCAGTCCAATGGTTGATGTATGCCTTCTTAACCACGGAGCCAACTTGCGTTGCAGCTTTGAGTGTCCTATGGACTCGGACACCAAGATCCCTTTGATTCTCCACACTGTCAAGAGTCTTAGCATTAATGCTATATTCTGCCATCATATTTGACCTACCAAAATGAACCACCTCACACTTATCTGGGTTGAACTCCATCTGCCACTTCTCAGCCCAGTTTTGCATCCTGTCAATGTCCCACTGTAACCTCTATCATCCTTCCACACTATCCACAGCACCCACAACATTTGTGTCATTAGCAAACTTAATAAACCATCCCTCCATTTCTTCAGCCAGGACATTTATAAAAATTACGAAGAGTAGGGGTCCCAGAACAGATCCCTGAGGCACACCACTGGTCACCGACCTCCCTGCAGGATATGACCCGTCTGCAACCACTCTTTGCCTTCTGTGGCAAGCCAGTTCTGGATCCACAAAGCAACGTCCTCTTGGATCCCATGCCTCCTTGCTCTCTCAACCAGCCTTGCATGGGGTACCTTGTTAAAGATCATCTGACAATCCATGCAAATAACATCCACTGCCTCTGCTTTATCTATCTTGCCCGTTATTTCCTCAAAATATTCCAAGAGATTTGTCAGACACTATTTCCTGTAAAGGAATCCTGCTGACTTTGTCCTACTTCATCATCCTCCCCAATTACAGTACCCAAAAAACTCACCCTTAATACACCCGAACATATTCCTGACCACTGAGATCAGACTAACTGTCCTATAATCTCACTGGACAACATTTTTTTTAAAGTGTTGCTTTCTCAGAATTTTTTTGTTTATGATAGACTGCTTGAAGATTAACACAAATATAATTTCAGACTACTTGTATCACATAGGAATTTGAAAAAAACGACAAATTAACTTTTATTGAATATATTATATTTAATTGCAGAATGGTGCTGATGCTTTGCAGTAGTGCAACTAAGTTAAAAATATTTTGTTAATGATTTTCATTTGTACTCAGTATCCGAGGCTTTTCGCTTAAGTGTCCAACAATAATTCGCAGCGTTGCTGGATTCAGTGGAAACTGCGTGAACAGATGAAGTGTCGGTCATCTTTGGTCGAAATCCCGTTTGGACCGTCGGGGGGAGCTGACAATGGGAAAACAGAAGTAAAAGAGGAACCAGAGGGAGACGATCAGCAGTGGAGAAGAAAGAAGTGGGGAGACAGAATGGAGGAGACGGGCGTCTGGGTTGATGAAAAGAAAAGATGTTCATGCCATCGGGTTGTAATATGAGGTGTTGCTCCTCCAACCTGAGAGTGCACTCATCGTGTTAGCTAAACAATGAACCGGAAGGGAGAGTGGGTTAATAATTTTCCCGTGGGATCCCTATTAAATCAATCCCGTCTCACCTTAAACCGGTGCCCTCTGGTTGCTGATTCCACAAAGGTGGGGAAAAGGACTGCACACATTCCCCATTTCTGTACACTCATAGTTTGGAAATCCTGCACAAGGTCAGCCTCAATCTCCTACACTTCAAGGTGTGAAATCCCAACCTGCCAAACCTGTCTCCAGAACTCAGTCCCTCGAGTACCGGCACCATTCCTGGAAATCTCCAATGCACTCATTCCAGCTTAACGTCCTCTCTCCTGTAGCAGAACGACCAAAACTGAATACAATAATCCAGGCGCGGATACCCTGACCATACCCTAACACTAATGCAACCTTACTCGCCACTTCTTCAGACCATGAAGCATGAGATTTCACACAGAGGCTGCTCAGCCAATCGAATCTGCTCCGCCATTCTTTCGTGTCCACTTGATTATCTATCTCAACCCAATTCTCCTGCATTCTCCCCATGATCTTTGAACATCCATTAAAAATACACTCAGTGACTTGGCGTCTGCTCCGTCCGTGGCAATAAATTCTAAAGATTTACCACTCCCTGACTAAAGAAATCCCTCCTCAACTCTGCTGTCAGTGGATGCCCTGTATATTGAGGCCGTGGCCTCTGGTCCCGGACTCACACAGTACAGGGTGCATCTTCTTCATAGCCACTTTGTCGAGGCCTTTCAATATTTAATAGGTTTCAATGAGATCCCCTCTCTTTCTTCCAGACCAGCGAGTACAGTGTCAAAGCCGTCTAACGCTCCTCATACGTTAGCCCTTTCGTTGCTCATGAACCTTCTCCGGACCCTCTCCAATACGTGCACATCCGTTTTCGCAGGTTGTAAACTGTTCACAATACACCAAGAGCAATCTGACCAATGCGTTTTAAAGCCACAGTGTCACATCCTTATTCTTATATGCTAACATTACAGTTGTCATCCTTCATCAACTCAATCTGCAAGCAAACCTTTAGGGACTCCTGCTCAAGGACGCCCAAGTACCTATGCACCTCTGATTTTTGAATTTTCTCCCATTTATTTATTTTTTCTCAACGCCCTTATTCCTTCCACAATTGTACATGACCGTACATTTGCATACACTGTACATTTCCGTACATTTCATCCACGTCTTCGTTGCCCGTTTTCCAAACCTATCGAAGTCATTTTGCAGACTGCAGGTTTGCTCTAAACTATCTGTCTCTTATCTGTATCAACTGCAAAGTTCTGTGGATGCTGGGAATCCAAGCAACACAAACACAAAATGCTGGAGGAACCTAGGAGGTCAGGCAGCATATATGGGAAATAGTAAACAGTCGACGTTTCGGGCCCAGACCCTTCGTCAGGACTGGGGGGAAAAAGATGAGACGTCAGAGGAAGAAGTGTGGGGGTGAAAAGGGTAGAAGAAGTGGTCGGTGATGGGTGAAACCGCGAGAGGGGAAGTAGTGAAGGAAAAAAAAACTTAGGATTTTATTTCCTTAACGATTCTCGAAAAATCATTGCTAATGCCTCCACATCTCTTCAGCCACCTCTTTCAGATCTCTGGGGTGTATACCATCTGGTACAGGTAACCTATTTACCTTCAGACCATCTCTGTTTCCCAAGAACCTTCTCCCGAGTAACGTAACTTCACACATTCTGACCACTGACATCTGGTACTTCCGTATTCCTGCCGGGGTCTTCGAGAGATAAGAGTGATGTACAATACTTATTCAGTTCATCTGCCATCACCTTGCACCCCGAGCCCATTACTACCTCTCCATCATCATTTTTCAGTGGTTCGATATCCGCTTACGCCTTTCTTTTACACTATAATTACCTGAAGAAACATTTGGTATCCTCTTTAATATTACCGGCTAGCTCACTTAAGTGTTCCATCTTTTCCTTCTTAATTATTTTAGTTGCATTCTGTGGGTTTTTAAAATCTTCCCAATCCTCCTACATACTAGTAATTTTTGCTCTATGCCCTCTCTTTGGTTTTGATGTTTTCTTTGGTTTCTCTTATCAGCCACTGTTTTGTCACCTTAGCTTTAGAATCCTACTTCCTCTTTGTGATGCATAGAGATTTGAGGAGCGAAGAACATCTCAGACAGAACTACAGTCAGCTCGACTTCTTCGCTCTGCAGAGAATTCAAGGGAAACCTCTTCGCCCACAGAGTGGTGACTATTTGGAACTCATTCACAGGGACAGTGAGAGGTGAACAACAGGGGAGGATTTGAAAGATCTGTTGTGGAACAGAATCACAGGCAGGGTCCAGCCGGCCTGAGTTGACTCTCTGCTGTACACTAGTTGTGTTATAAATTCACTAAGTACCGGAGACAGCGTTTAATATAGAACTGATTTATTTGTCACAGATCTAGGCCCATTAAAGGTGAATGTGCAGCAGAAGAAACTCCTCCCATGCCCAGTGACCAGGGTGCAGAACTAGGTGTGGTGAGCAGCACCAATAATTGCAGAGGTCAGCACCGACAGTCACTCTCGAAATTGCATTCAGCAACACTGATGGATAAATATTCAGCATGCAGCTCATTGAAACTTTCTCCCAGTGTGAACCGGCAGTATGTGGTAAGTGTAACACGCTGTAAGGTTTCACTGCTAAAGTAACGGCCTCTCTGTAATGTTTCGCTGCTGAGGTAATGGTTTCTCTGTAGCAGCAATGTTTAGGTTACGACTAGAGGAAATAGGGCTTTCGAGAGTGGGGCTGTGCAATGAAAGAAATATTCTTTTTTGTGAGTCTGGAAGAGAGATTTTCACGGTTTTTTGCTGGCGAGACATGAGAAGACATGAATGGAGAGAGTGGGCCCTTTTTCTTTTTTTTTTCATTTTCTTTACTAACCCTATAGTCAAAGTCAGAATTATAGAGCTGAATCGTTTAATTGCATATTGTGTATCGTTTGTAATTTCAGGGTACTGATCTGTAACATGGGACACATCACACAGCATCCACCCAAATGAGATTTCTTAAGTTTGGCCGGGCTGGGAGCTATCAGCCCGTATATTAAACTGCCAGCTGAAGTGAAAGATACGTAAGGTTAGATGACTGAGTGGATCGCTTCCCTCATTCACAGCAGATGAACAACCTCTCCACAGTGTGAACTCAATGATGCACTTTTGGTTGATTTGGCTGTGAAAATCTCTCCTAAAGTCTACGCAGGTGATCAGTCTCTACCCAGTGTGAACTCGCTGGTGTCTCTGTAGTTGAGATGACCAAGTGAATCCCTTCCCACACACTGAAGCCTGAATTATTCTTCTGCGTCCAGGCTACGCCGTAGGCTCTACGTAGCCGCGTACCCAACGCTGCACCCTAGGCTGTACCGTATGCGGTAGCCTAACGCGCACATTCCTAAAAATGTAACTACGCGTCGCAGCGACGCAGACGACAAGAACTGTGATTGGCCCACCTGGTAGCAGCCAATTTCCTTTTCTTTTTCAATCTTTTTATTAAGTTTCAAATTTAATAAGCAGAGCAATAATAGTAATGATATAAAGAGATCGGGATTACATTAATAACGGTTAACATGTAAAAACACCAATTCCAAATGACAAATATAGTTTACCCTCCCAATCTCATAGCAACTAACCATGAAAAAGATATTCTATAAGGGGAAAACACCCTAAACTAGAAAAAGAAACACTAAACTAAATAAAAACAAATAGACAACGATTGGGCTGTCATATCACAATGGCTGAAATTATTATTTGTCATTAACTCCGCTCCTCTATAAATGAACAAAACCTTATTACACAAGATTCAAAGGGTCAACTTACATCATATGAATATATTGAATAAATGGTCTCCGAGTCTCTTCAAATTTAACCGAAGGATCCACAGTACCACTCGTATTTTTTCCCAAGTTTAGACATGCTAAGGCTTGGGAAACCCTTTACAATGTAGCAGGGGGATTGGAATCTTTCAAGTAAAATGGGTCTTCTGGCTATTAATGTAACAAATGCAATTAGACGACAAGCTGATGAGGATAGTTGACTAGAGTCTATCACTGGTAGTCCAAATATTGCAGTAATAGGATGTAGTTGTAAATCAATACGCAGAACTACTGAGATAATATCAAATATATCTTTCCAATATTATTTTTAGAAGAGGACTAGACCAGAATATACGTTTCAATGAAGCTACCTCGGAATTACATCTATCACAGACAGGATTTATATGGCAGTAAAAATGAGCTAACTTACCCGTGGTCATATGAGCCCTATGAACCACCTTAAATTGTATGAGGGCATGTCTGACACACACTGAAGAGGTATTTTCTAATTGAAGAATTTTCTCGCATTTCTGTATAGGTAAAGGTATCCGAAGTTCTCTTTCCCACCCATTCTTAATTTTATCAGAATTATCTAAGCGTATTTTCATAATTAAATCATAAATAAATGATAATAAACTCTTCCGATATGGATTTGAACTTTTTTTCCCGTAACTTCAATTTGATGCGATATCGGAACAGAAGGTAAAATAACATTCAAAAAGTTTCTAATCTGTAAATATCTGAAAAAGTGTGATCCAGGCAAATTATATTTATTAGGAAACTGTTCAAAAGACATAAAACAATCATCCATAAATAAGTCACGAAAACATAATTTTCCCTTTGTTTTCCATAAAAGAAAAGCTTGATCAATTTAAATGGTTGAAAGAAAAAAAAGATTTAATAGAACTTGACAGTATATATTTATTCAGTCCAGAAAATTTACAAAATTGAAACCATATTCCTATTGTACGTTTAATTATTGGATTTACCATTTGTTTATTCAATTTAGTAAGTGCAAAGGGGAGAAAAGCCCCTAAATTAGAAGCCAATGAAAACTCCTGTACAGACTCACACTCGAGGTTCATCCATCCTGGACACTGAGTTTCATCCAACTCTTGTGTCCAAAACGTTAAATATCGAATATTAATTGCCCGATAGTAAAATCTAGGTTCCGCCTTCCTTTTTTGACTTCTGTAAATATTTCTTCCTTAAGCAGGAATTTCTATTCTGCTGTATATATGAAGAAATTTTAGAATCAATAATATCAAAAAGAAAGATTTAGGGATAAAAACTGATACTGCATAAAATAGATACAGAAATTTAGGTAAAATAATCATCTTAATAGCATTAATGTAACCAATCAAGGATAAGGACAATGGGAACCATTTAGTAAACAATTGTTTAACATGATCAATTAAGGGTAAACATTAACTTTAAATACA
This sequence comes from Hemitrygon akajei, assembly GCF_048418815.1. Lineage (NCBI taxonomy): Eukaryota > Metazoa > Chordata > Chondrichthyes > Myliobatiformes > Dasyatidae > Hemitrygon > Hemitrygon akajei. The sequence continues at coordinate 5,055,098 of NW_027331946.1, forward strand.
TAGTTGTGCTTCTTAGTAATTTTAACACCCAAATAAATAAAATAATCAGCAACCAATCTAAATGATGACTGTCTATACATTGAGACTTGCATATTTAATGGATAAAGCACACTTTTATTAAGATTCAGTTTATAAGCAGAAAAACTACTAAACTGAGCAAGTTGTGTTATTATTGCAGGAATGGATTTTTCTGGATTAGAAATATATAGCGACAGGTCATCTGCATATAGTGATACTTTACGCGTCCCATTCCCATGAGTAACAGCAAATATATTGGGTGAATCACGAATAGCAATTGCCAAGGTCTCCAGGCTAATATCTGATAGTAAGGGTTTCAAAGGACAGCCTTGTCTAGTACCTTGGAAAAGCCTAAAGAAAGGGGACCTCTGATTATTAGTGAAACAGACGCCAAAGGTATATGTTATATCAATTGTATCCAAGATATAAATTTTGGGCTAAAATTAAATTTCTCAAGTATTTTAAAAAAATATTCCCATTCAAATGTATCAAACGCCTTCTCGGCATCGACCGAGATAACACACTCTGGTGTCTTAGATAAAGTAGTGTATACAATGCTCATTAACCTCCAAACATTAAAATGTGTATAATGATTTTTAATAAATCCTGTCTGATGCTTGGAGACAATTTGTGGCAATATCTTCACCAATCTAATTGCTAATATTTGAGAAAGGATTTTAGATTCAACATTCACAAAGATATAGGTCTGTCTGATGCACATTCAGTGAGATCTTCACCACTTTTAGGAATTAAATAAATAGATGCTTCATAAATTGTTTCTGGTAACTTACGTACAAATAAAGCATCTATAAAAATTTTACCTAACCAGCGAGAAAGTAAATCGGAAAAAGATTTTAAAAATTCAGCTGTATACTCATCCAGACCAGGTGCGTTACCAGAATTCATTGAATAAATTGCATTCTTTATTTCCTCTTCAGTAATGGGTGTGTCTAATACTAAATGTTCATCAACTGATAATTTCAGAATATTTAATTTCCTTAAAAAATCATGCATTATGGTAGAATCATCAGGAAATTCTGATATGTATAAATTGGTATAAAATTCTTGAAAAAAAATTGTTAATTTCATCATGGTCAACCGTCAAAGTGCCATCCTGTTTAAGAACCCTATTAATCTGAAGTTTCGCCAAAGCAGTTTTTAATTGGTTAGCCAATAATTTACCCAATTTATCACCAAATATATAAAATGACTCTTAGTTTTAAGTAACTGATTTTCAATCGGGGATGTTAATAACAAATCATGTTGCATCTGAAGTTCAACTCTCTCTTTATAAAGCTCCAAATTGGGAGTAATAGAATATTTTCTATCAATTTCTTTAATCTTATCAACCAATGTACGTATTTCATTATTAATTTGTTTTTTTCAATCCAGCAGAGTGTGAAATAATTTACCCTCGGATATATGTTTTAAAGGCATCGCGTGATATCCCACTGAAAAATTTCTCCCGTTGAGGTAGTTGAAAAGAAAAAGGTAATCTGTCCTTTAATGAAATTAATAAAATTTAAGCTCTGAAGTAAAATAGAGTTGAACCGCTATTGTTTGGTACCAAAGGTTACATCAGTTAACTTAACTGATAATTTCAAAGGTGCATGATCGGAAATGGCAATTGTATCATATTCATAGGCAGTGACAAATGAAACTAATCGAAAATCAATAAAGATGTAAAGGATTCTAGAGTAATTATGATATACATGAGAAAAAAGAGAACTGTTTTTCATTAGGATGTAAAAACCTCCCAATTTCTAAAATTCCAGAGTCAACTAAGAAGGAATTAATAAAAATAGCAGATTTGTTTGTAAGTACCTGATTAGGCACAGCCTTATCCATCATACGTTTCAGACAACAATTAAAATCTCCACCCATTATTACCATATATTCATTTAAATTGGGAAGAAATGCAAAAAAGTGCTTAAAGAATTCAGGATAGTCAGTATTTAGTGCATAAATATTAACCAAAACTAATTTATTGCCATAAAGTTAACCGGTGTTTATAGAAGTCTATCAAATTGGTCTGAAATTATATCATAGTGAACAAATGAAATCTAGGAGTCTATAAAAAAAAGAGACACCTTTCACCTTAGTCGATGAGTTAGAGTGAAACTGCTGGTCTTTCCAAAACCTAAAGAAGCGCTGATTATCCTCCTTACTCACATGAGTCTCCTGCGCAAAAATAATCTGAGCATTCAGTCTATGAAAAACTCTAGAAATCTTCTTCCATTTAATTGGATGATTCAAACCGTTCGTATTACATGAAACAAAATTAATAATGACAAAATCAATTAATAATATCCATTTTCCATAAATAAACCATGTAGTATGTAAAGGGTTAACCATATTGCATAGGAAACTCACGAATCAGGAAGAGGGAAAATAGTTTAAAGAGGAAACGGAAGTTACGACAATACAGACACGTTTGTAGTGTCAATTCAGCCCAAAAGAAAAATACTAGACTAAAAATAGCCTTACCGCCCCCCCCCCCCCACTCAAAGACCGAAAACCTGGCCAATAGACAGTCAGACAACTATCTAAGAACCACCCTACCCCCATCTCCCTTGAGGGCAAATCTCCAAATTAAAAAAAAATAAAAAAACAACCACCCATAGTCAAAATATTATGAGAGGAATGTCAAGCAGATGTTAGAGAAAAACAGCCAATGGCAGACCATTTTAAAATAAAAGGTCTTAAAGAATGACACAAAATACAATCTTAATAATATTTCAAGAAAAAGGAAATAATCAGCAAATCAAAGTCTTAATGATTTTCAAAAGCAAACAATTAAAAATAAAAAAAGTAAAACAATGAAGGAAAAAGAAAGAAACTTTAATATGGAAACATCATAAACATCCGAACGTCAAAACACAGTACGACTGTAATCAACCCAAGGGCAAAGTTCCAAAGTTCCAAATCTATAAGCTGGTTGTTAACTAATAAACCAGATACACACAGACATAAAGGAATGGTAAATTTCATAGACATCCAAGCTTAAATGTTGATCATCAAAACATTAGACATCCGCATTCAAGCTTAGATCTTCGAGAAATTGTTTTGCTTCATCCACGGATTTAAACCATTTGAATGATTCATTGGGCAGAGCAAACCTTAGGTGAAAAGGATGTAACAAAGCTGGACAAAGATTCCTCTGATATAACTCTGACATCACCATTTTAAAATGCAATCTTTCTTGCATAACCTCAGGTCAAAAATCTTCAACAAAATGAAACTTAAGATCCTTCTATAAGCTTCACAATTGTTTCTAAAGTTATCGGTTCTTTCGTCTGTTTCGATTCTTTTGCTCTAGACATTTCAGCAAGTTGAGAATAATTCAAATAGTTAAAAAGAAAAATTCTGCATGTTTAGACCCCTTTAGAATAAGTATAAGAAGATCCTTTAAGGGGTGTTTGTAGGTTAAAAAGACGTAAAAGGTTTGGAGCAAAGCCTAGAAGCGGTTTACTCCATGAGCGCCATCTTGAGACTCCCCGAAACTTAAGATTCTGATGCTCAGTAACTGCTTTCTGACGAGCAATCCGAATGAATTGCTCCTTAGTATTCAGATTGTGACATCGAAGAATTACATGACGCGGTTTTAACCCTTTTGATCGTTTTGGTTTCAGCGCCCGATGTGCGCGGTCGAGCGCAGGAAGAGAAGAAAAAACCTCCGAGCCAAAGACCTCCATTGAGAATTGAGAAAAAAACTGAGTAAGATCCCGGCTTTCAACGTCCTCACTGAGTCTATTATCCGCAAATTCAGTCTGTGGCTTCGACTCTCCAAATCAATAATCTTGACTTTATTCTGCTCCAATGTATGAGTGGTCAAAGTTCATTTCTTTTCCAAAGAATTAAATTTGTGATCTATCTGTTTTTCAGCTTTAATAAGTGCTGAAATTTGTCGCTGCTGTTTTTCGTTCTTCTTTTCAAGTGTTGCCAAACCACCTTCGCTCTCCTTTAACCATACTTCCAAGGTAGTAAACCTTTTAGCAAGTTTTTCATCCAAAAGATTCGAGATAGCTGGTAAAGTAAGTTGAAAATTTTAGGCTGTTCAAAGTCATCTTCTTTCTTTCCATTTCCACTGCCGGTTCCCTTGCCTTCGGCTAATGCCTTTGTTTCTCTGTAAGCCATTTCAGTCGATTAAAATTCAAATTCAAACATATAAAAGTGTTATAAACACTTTGATAAAGATATTAAAGGGGTGGTAAGTAAATTTAAAATGAACGGAGCAAAGCCCAACAGCGACTCCATGTATTGCCTCCAAGAGAGTCTTTTGCCTAATGTAGCCTAACGCACACATTCCCAAAAATGTAGCTACACGTCGTGGCGACACAGACGGCAAGAACTGTGATTGGTCTACTTGGCAGCAGCCAGTTTCCTCCTACACATTTCCTGTTGCTTCGAAGTTGGAAAGTGGAACAAATTGAGGAGAGGGTAAGTGAGGAAGTCAGAAATATATGTACATTTGCACGACCCTTCGTCGGCACACAATAAAGACTTGAAAATGGCATCAAATTTGTGGAAAGAAATGGAAAAACTTCTCTCTTTTCTGCGCTGCAGTAATTTCAATAAAAGTAACTCTTGTTCAACAGCTATTAGCTCCAACTCCAACAAGATGAACTCAGCAGTCGCCATCGTTCCCAACTCCACTCGAGTCAATTCAACACAGTGGAATAGAACCCCAATACCAACTAGCGTTCTGGCAGAGCGACGTAGACACACGAACGCACAAGTAGAAATGTTCACAACCGTGTAGATGACATGCATGGTCTACTGCGTATGCTACGCCATAGTGCCTACTCAGAGGTATAATTCAGGCTTGAGCAGGTGAATGGCTTCTCCCCAGAGTGAACTGACCTGTGTGCTTGTAGGTGGGATGACTGAGTGAATCCCTTCCCACAGTCTGAGCAACTGAACAGCCTCTCTCCAGTGTGAACTCGCTGATGTACCTTCAGTTCAGATGAGGAAGTGAATACTTCCCACTGTCTGAGCAGGTAAACAGCTTCTCCCCAGTGTGAACACGCTGGTGTCTCAGTAGGTGAGATGACAGACTGAATCCCTTCCCACATTCGGAGCAGATGAACAACCTCTCTCCAGTGTGAACTCGTTGGTGTACCTTCAATTCGGATGAGCAAGAGAATCCCTTCCCACAGTCTGAGCAGGTGAACGGCCTCTCCCCAGTGTGAACTCGCTGGTGTACCTTCAGATGAGATGACCGAGTGAATCGCTTCCCACAGTCTGAGCAGGTGAACGGCCTCTCTCCAGTGTGAACTCGCTGATGTAGCTTCAGTTCAGATGAGCGAGTGAATCCCTTCCCACAGACTAAGCAGGTGAACGGCCTCTCTCCAGTGTGAACTCGCTGATGTACCTTAAGTTTAGATGAGCAAGTGAATCCCTTCCCACAGTCCGAGCAGGTGAACGGCCGCTCCCCAGTGTGAACTCTCTGATGTACCTTCAGTTGAGATGACTGAGTGAATCCCTTCCCACAGTCTGAACAGGTGAACGGCCACTCCCCAGTGTGCACTGACTGGTGTCTCAGTAGCTGAGATGACAAAGTGAATCCCTCCCCACAGTACGAGCAGATAAATGGCCTCTCGCCCGTGTGAACTGACCTGTGTGCTTGTAGGTGAGATGACTGAGTGAATCTCTTCCCACAGTCCAAGCAGTTGAACGGCCGCTCCCCGGTGTGAACCCGCTGGTGAGCCATTAGGGCGGATGACCGAGTGAATCCCTTCCCACATGCTGAGCAGGTGTATGGCTTCTCCCCAGTGTGAGCTAACTGGTGTCTCAGCAGCTGAGTCGACAAAATGAATCCCTTCCCACAGTATGAACAGGTAAACAGCCTCTCCCCAGTGTGAACTGACCTGTGTGCTCGTAGGTGGGCTGACTGAGTGAATCTCTTCCCACAGTCTGAGCAGGTGAACGGCCTCTCCCCAGTGTGAACTTGCAGATGTACCTTCAGTTTAGATGACTGAGTGAATCCCTTCCCACAGTCTGAGCAGGTGAACGGCCGCTCCCCAGTGTGAACTCTCTGATGTACCTTCAGTTCAGATGACTGAGTAAATCCCTTCCCACAGTCTGAACAGGTGAAAGGCCGCTCCCCAGTGTGTACTCTCTGATGTACCTTCAGTTTTGATGAGCAGCTGAATCCCTTCCCACAGTCCAAGCAGGTGAATGGCCTCTCCCCAGTGTGAACTCGTTGGTGAGCCATTAGGGTGCATGACTTAGTGAATCCCTTCCCACAGTCTGAGCAGGTGAACGGCCGCACCCCAGTGTGAACTCGTTGGTGAGCCATTAGGGTGGATGACTTAGTGAATCCCTTTACACAATCTGAGCAGGTGAAAGGCCTCTGCCCAGTGTGAACTGACTGGTTTGTCCACAGGAGGGAAGAACTACTGAATCCCTTCTCACACAGAGAACAAGTGAATGGCCTTGTCCCAGTGTGAACTTGTTGATGTCCCTTTAGTTGAAATATCCGACTGAATCCATTCACACCGTCTGAGCAGATGAATGGGAATTGCCTGTTTAAAATGACAGGCGTGCCAGTTGGTCAGATGTTAGAGTGAAACCCTCCCCACAGCCTGAGCAGGAAGGATGATCGACTGAATCTCTTGCTCCACTTCTTAAATATCTGGACAGAGACAGCAAAACTGGTGTGGTGTGTTTTAGATTCCCGTAGAGAAATTTCTTGTCATTTGTAACCTGTAAAAAGATTAACAAAATGCTTCAGTGGGTGACGGACAACATTTCAGATGAGATCACAGGAGTTGTCAAGCTGTGAACTGGCATCACACAGTTACAGTGAAGCTCAACACATGTTGGAGAGAGAAATCATCATTTAACTGGGCACAGTGCTGGTATCTGGAATGACCATCAAACTCTCTGATGTTCTTCCTATCTCTATAAGAGAGGAGCATTTCTGCCATCTCCAATCTGTGACCTGGTTCAGTTTGGAGAGACATTGGTATTATCCCTGTTCCCACTGAGCTGCATGGGTTCCTGGCCCCACAGTAACTGAAACACTCTCAGTCAAATAGCCGGCAGTGCATTCCACACACCCACCGCTCTTTGTGTAAAAAACTTACCCCTGACATCCCCTCGGTATCTATTTCCTTGCACTTAAAACTCTGCTCCCTCGTGTTAGACATTTCAGCCCTGGGAAAACAAACCTCTGGCTATGAACACGATCAATGTCCCTCATCATCTTATACACCTAAAAAAGGTTCCAAACATAAACAAGGAAATTGTACATAGCTTTGGGAAATTGTTAGAAGTATACAAGATTCTGAGGGTATAGATAGGGTAAATGCAAGCAGCTTTTTCCACTGAGGTTGGGTGGGATAATAAGCAGAGGTCATGGGTAAGTGGGGAAGTGAAAATTTAACGGAAACATTTGGAAAAGGTCCTTACTGAAATGACCGTGAGAGTGTGGAATCAGATGCCAACACAAGTGGTGAATATGAGCTCAGTTTCACCATTTAAAAGAAGTTTGGATGGGAGCCTGGATGGTAGGCATATGGATTTGTATAAAAAGGGAACAAAGGTTATCGGGAACCAAATTCACCACAACCACAAACTGTTCCTGCTGCTACCATCCAGGAAACAGTACCACAGCAGAAGGACCAACAGGCTGCGGGACATCATCTTCCACCAGGCCATCAGACTGAATAATTGATTTCTCTGCTTTCTTGATAGTCCTATATACAAACTAATTATTATAAAACAATTTAAATTACACATTGCACATTTAGATGGTAACGTAATGTAAATATTTCTACTCCTCATCTATATGAAGGATGTATATAATAAAGTCAATTCAATTCAATTCACCATCTCCACTATCTGTTCTGTCATTCTGGCTCCCATTCCCCCTGCAACTTACTTTAACCACATCACCCCCTCCCCTGCTCAATACCACTAGCAAGCCTTACCACTAGGCTATTAGTCGCCTCTTGATCTGTTCCCCTAACTAACAAATCCCCTATTAACACTCTGCCAGTGAATTCCCACAACAGCTTCTAAAGTGGTCTTCCTGTTGCTGTGGGGGATATTTCTACTCCTCAAGTTTATGAAGTATGTATCTAATAAAGTCAATTCAATTCACCCTCTCCACTATCTATTCTGTCATTCTGGCTCCCATTCCCCGTACAACTTATTTTAACCACATCACCACCTCCCCTGTTCACTACCGCTAGCAAGCCTTACCACTAGGACATTCGTCCCCTCTTGTTCTGTTCCTCTAACTAACGAATCCCCTATCAGTCTTTTGACTTTCCTCTGCCAGGTAATCCCCCCAACAGCTTCTAAAGTGGTCCACCTGTTGTTGTTGGGGATGGCCACTAGAGTACTCTGTGATGCCTATTTAACCTCATTCCCCTTCCTGACTCTCACCCAGTTTCCTGTGCCCTGCACCTTGGGTGTAATTCACCTCTCTGCATGTGATATCTATCAACACCTCCAACTCCTGGATGATCTGGAATTCATCCATTTCAAGTTCCAGCTCATTCAAGTGCAGGGTTACAAGCTGCAGCTGGATGCACATGTTGTAGGTGAGGGCATCAGGACCACTGGAGGTCACCCCTCCTTCCCTCCAATATTCCCTCTAATTTGTAATAATCAGTCTGCAGATACTGTGCATTTTTTACTCAGTGACAAGATGTGCACAGTGAATTTTATATAGAGAGGTATTCATTTTCACAGCTGGCAAATCACTGTCAATAGGAACTTTGATCTCCTCTGGGTTTGATCGAGTTCACCTGCACTCTCACACAACCTAAGTAGCTGGCCTGTAACGGGTAATGAAGGATTTTCTCACCAAAGCTCTTGCATATTGTCCATATGTGGTTTGCTTGCTAGATTACACTTTAAAAAGTCAGATTTCCAAATATCACTCCACTTCTTCCCACTTGCAAATTCTCCAGCAACCTTTGCATCACCACAATGCACACAGGCATCACTAGTTTCTGTATTCTACATAAATATTCCCCCTGAACCCTCCCCCAATGACTAACGGTGGTGAACTTAGTGATGGTAATGCCAATGAATATGAAGGGAAGGGCAGTAGTCTGTCTCATTGGAGTCTGGCACATTTGTGATGTGAAAGCTACTTGTTGCCCAGGGCAAAGGTGTTTGATATCATTACGTACCCAGAGAGAATGGGACAAAACATGTTCTCACCGGTAGAAAAGTCCAGAGCAAGAGGAGGTAGAGGAAGCAACACACACAAAATACTGGAGGAACTCAGCAGGCCAGGCAGTATCTGTGGAAAGGAGTACTAATGCTGAGTTCCTCCGGCATTTTGTGTGTGTTGCTTGGAATTCCAGCATCAGCAGATTTTCTCTTATTAGTGATTGGAGCTAGAACAAAGGCGATTTTCTCAACTGGTGATGTAAAAGATTTTGTTCCCTTTCTCCGAGTTCCTAATCCTTCAACTTATATAGCTGGAGCTCAGCTCTGTCTGAGAGATCCATCCGTTCCGATTAGCCGGAAGCTCCCCGGAGCCCGCTTACGGATCGTGGGGCTGAGAGTGAGGGACGAGAGCAGGACTATCCCGGGATTGCGGACTACGGTGTCCGGATTTCACAGGAATTGTCCTGAAGTCGGTGTTTAAGATAAAAATACAGAGAAACGTTCTTACCTGCTCCCGATATTTACAAGGCCTTCAGTGTACTGCGCGCATGCGTGATACTCGCAGATGTCATCAGCGTTGACGCCTGCGCATTTTATCGGTGCTTCAGCGCTGGAGAAATGTTTAACGCAGCGCCTTATGGGTAATCACGGTGCCATTAAACATTCCTGCAACCACCGGTTCAATGTCGAAACCTCATTTTTTTTTCGTGTATATAGAAAAATCAGCAGCTGTTTTAACGCAGAAAGCGCCTCCCATAAACAATATACTCAATATCAAAGTGTATCTAATGCCAATGTAAAATGCAGGTGTAAAACACAGGAGATTCTGTAGTTGCTGGAAATACAGGGACGCACACATACAAAATGCTGGAGGAACTCTGCAGTTCAGGCAGCAACTAAGCAGAGGGGTACACACTCGGCATGCGGAGCGGGCTCGGTCTAAACTTTGTCTATTCCCTTCCACATTTACTGCCGGATCGGTTGATTTCCAGCAGTATTTTGCAGAAATTAACCACTTTTTTTCTCGGTCAACTAGTATCCAAATGTTTCTGATCTTTCTTTTGTAGCAATATCCTGCTGGTCTGATTCCTCCTCCGCGTAAACTCTAGACCGCATCTCTCTCTGGAGCCCCAAAGCCTGACTCAATCTGGCAACTCTTTGGTTTCTGATTCTGCACCAACGAGATTCACTCGCTAGTCTGCTGTCAGACTTTAGAGGGGCATTGTGTTATAAGACCGCAGTTTCGCTTACTGTGAGCGTCCCTTTAAGTGCCTGAGTGAGGCGCGACAGTGACGTCAGACACAAACAGCGGCAGCCTGTTTGAGAGAGAGAGGGAGAGAGAGAGAGAGAGAGAGAGAGAGAGAGAGAGAGAGAGAGAGAGAGAGAGAGAGAGAGAGAGAGAGAGAGAGAGAGAGAGAGAGAGAGAGAGAGAGAGAGATCAGCTTGTCACTGCTGTGCCCAAAAGGTTGGGTTGATCTGATCATCAGCACACAGTGCACAACGGATGTGTGACTGTCACTTCGTATAATTCATTCATGCAGATGTATAAGATAATGAGAGGCGTTGGTCTTGTGGATAGCCAGAGGCTTTTTCCCAGGGCTGAAACAGGTAACACGAGGGGAAATAGGTTTAAGCTGCTTGGAAGTAGGTACAGAGGAGATGTCATTGCTAAGTTTTTTTTTAAGCAAAGAGTGGTGTGTGTGTGGAATGCTCTGCCAGCGACGGTGGTAGAGGCGGATACAATAGGGTCTTTTAAGAGACTCTTAGATAGGTACATGGAGCTTAGGAAAATAGGTGGTTATGCGGTAGAGTAATTCTAAGCAGTTTCTAGTGTAAGTTACATGGTCGGCACAACATTTGTGAGCCAAAGCGTCTGTAATGTATTGTAGATTTCTATGATTCTATGAAATTCAAGAGAAATCTTCTATCTCACGGAGTGGTGACTAGTTGCAACCTGTCATCTCAGGGAGGGTGAGAGGGGAACGGCTGGGGTAGATTTTCATATACTGATATGGAACAGAAACATTAGCAGGAACCAGATGGGCCGAGTGGCCTTTCTATTTGACATTGTGAGTGTGGTAGAGACAGTAAGTACTTGAGACACGGGATTTGATAGAGAACTGTTTTACGTTTCACAGATCCACAATATTAAACGCCAGTCTAGTTTAAGGCTAACATCAGCAGAACAGACTCTTCCAATGCTCAGTGACCAGGATTCAGTCCTGGGTGCGATGAGCAGCCGCAAGAACTGCAGAATCTGACAGTCACAGTCCCTCATGAACCTGCAGCTGCCTTCAGTCACCGTGATGGTTAAACATTTAACACGGAGATGATTTGAACTTCCTCCCTGATGTGAAGTTGCTGGTGTTGCAGCAGCTGGGATGATTGAGTAAAACTCTTTGCTCACTCCGGGCAGAAATGTGGCCTCTATTTATTGTGAACTCACCGGAGCATCACAAGGTGGGTTAACTGAATGAGTCTCTTCGCACACACGGAGCAGGTGAACGGCCGCTCCCCAGTGCGAAGCTGTTGGTGTATCTGCGATTGTCGACTGAATCCCTTCCAAAATGAGAGGCAGTGATTGACATTTCACTGCTGTTAACGTCATGGCGATGTATCCAATCAGATCACCGATATGGACTTTTCTACACTGTTAAAAGCTTACAAAGTACGTCAGTGGGTAAAGGACAACATTTCAGACTGGAAGGAGGTAGTGTTTGGAGTACCCCAGAGATCAGTCCCTGACCACAGTTGTTCACAGTTTAATGTCCTGGCGTAGGCAGCGAGATGTGAGATGTCCCAGTCTGCTGGTGACGCAGAAAGAGTGGAGTTGGGGGAGGGGAGGCTATTCACATGCAATTTCGTAGCAATTTCGTAGCTTTGCAATCAGTACAGAGTGCACTGTGGGGCTGCAGTGGCGGGTTCCATTGCTGGGATCAGTGCACAGTCACTGTGGGCTGTGAGGATTTTGTGAATAAAGCGCCATTCTCCAATTTAGAATCTCAGGCCGCGGAGCAAGCCTATCGTTTGTATATTTAAGTTGTATTTATGCATTGTGATAACCAGATACTGCAGCCCTCCACGACCTCTCTATCCAGTCCTTTCAATATTCGACTTCATTCGTAAATTTGGCCACAGGACCATCAATATTTGTCATCCGATGCATTGACACAGAACGTAAAAAGAAATGTTGCCAACACAGACCCCCGTGGACCTCTGGGGTGGTAACCTCAGGATTGCTGCCGGCGCCACGTGCTAGCGATGAAAGAATAGCATGATCAGGGGTATTAATGTGTGGATGAGAGACTTGTGTAAGGGGCAGGGCTTCAGATTCCTGGATCACTGGGAACTCTTCCCGGGGAGGTATGACTGGTACAAAAAGGATGGGTTGCACCTGAACCCGTGAGGGGTTCAATATCCTAGCAGGCAGATGTAATAGACTGTTAGTGAGAGTTTAACTGAATTTGGCAGGGGAATGGGAACCGGAGTAATTGGGCTGATGAAGGGGAAAACAGAAATAAATCAAAGATAGCGTACAACGGACATTATAGAAAGAACAGACAGGAGATAAAGTTTTATCAAAGCTAGTGGCATGAGTTACAGGGCAATAGAGTCATGGGGCAATTAAAACAGAAAGCAACAAATGCTGGACTGAGATTATTGTATTTGAATGCACGCAGCATAAGGAATAAAATGGACTATCTTGCAATTCAGCTACAGATTGGCAAACGTGACGCTGTGAACATCTGTGAAACTTGGCTAAAGAATGGCTGCCATTGGGAGCTGAACTTCCAAGGATTTAAGGTGTATCAGTAAGATAGGTGAGTGAGCACAGGAAGTGGTGTGGCCCTGTGTACAAGAAATAATATTAAATCATTGGAAAGGGATGACATAGGATTGGAAGGTGTAGAGTCTCTACAGGCTGAATTAAGAAATTTACGATGCATGTGAATGCTTTGGACTACGGCATAAATGGATTTGTGGCTAAATTTGCCAATGATATCAAGATAGGTGGAGGAGCGGGTAGTGTTGAGGAAACAGAGAGCCTGCAGAGAGACTTAGATATTTTACGGGAATGGGCAAAGAAGTGGCAAATTGGTGGAAGGAGTAAACGGACAGTCTATTGTTTAGATGGGGAGAGAATTCAAAATGCAGGGATGCAAAAGGACTTGGGAGTCCTTGTGCGGGATGCCCTAAAGGTTAAGTTCCACGATGAATCTGTGGTGAAGAAGGCAAATGCAATGTTGGCTTTCATTTCTAGAGGTATAGAATATAAGAGCAGGGATGCGATGGTGAGGCTCTATAAGGCACTCGTGAGATCACACAGAATATTGTGTGCAGTTTTGTGATCCTTATTTTAGAAATGATATACTGACATTAGAGAGGGTTCAGAGAAGATTCACGAGAATGATTCCATCAATGAAAGGTTTGCGATATGAGGAACGTCTGGCCGCTCTTGGGCTATATTCCCTGGAGTTCAGGAGAATAAGGGGGATCTCATAGAAACATTCTGTATACTAAAAGGCCTGAACCGATTATATATGGCAAAGTTAATCTCCCATGGTAAGGGATACTGGGACAGGAAGGCCTGACTTCAGAATTGAAGGACTGTAGTGGTATGCTACACGCAGCGTTAAAATAACGACACGGAGTCGGTAAACTGCAATTAAAGAAGATTTTATTCGAACTTCACAGCCTTGCTTTAAAGCCTCCCTCATCCCGCCCTCCCCGGGCGCGGATGCTGTAAGGGGCATGTACTCACAAACCCCCGCAGGCTTTTCCCTTTGTTGCGGACCTGGCCTTTATGCCGGCGCGCTGGCTATTTGTGAGCCGGTTCGAGTGCGCTAGGAAGTGGGTCGCCACAGGACGTCCATTTAGAACAGAGATGTGGAAAAATTACTTTAGTCAGTGGGTGGTAAATCTGTGGAATTTGTTGTCATGAGCGGCTGTGGAGGCCAAGTCATTGGGTGTATTTAAGGCTGAGATAGATAGGTTCTTGATTAGCCAGGGCATCAAAGGGTACGGGGTGAAGGCAGGGGAGTGGGGATGACTGGAAGAATTGGATCAGCCCATGATTGAACGGCGGAGTAGACTCGATGGGCCGAATAGCCAACTTCTGCTCCAATATTTTGTGGTCTTATAGCCTATTCCACTGTTTCGACCTGACATAGTGCAGCCAATATTTCTGGATATATGGCCCATTCATATGAGAATTTAGGCTTTTCTCTTTTTCTGAGCTCCTCATCAATGTGTACACTTTAGTTAAGCTTTGCTCCAGAATTTCCACACAAATAAAAGAGTATATTACAGTTTTTATTTTTATCTTTGCACTACTTACATAATTTAACGATTTAATGTGTATATTTTTGTAATTCATAATTGTTAAAATTGACTGTTATGAATTAGGTTCTACTGTTACCACAAAGACAAAGAATTTCATGACATATGCCGGTGCTATTAAACCTGATTCAGATATTAATATGGAGACCCACCACCGGTTACCTGTTCCCAGTTACCGCGGATCGTAATGCGAGATTGAAGTCTTTGCTATTTATTTGCATTCCTCAGAAATGACGACAGTTCAGTTAAGTTTCCTTCTGATGTTCCAAAGCAGATGCTCAGTCTGTCTAATATTTCCACACAATTAGAATGGGCAATTTGTTTATTCTCATCATGTACCGAGATACAGTGAAAATCTTGCCTGACATACCATCCACACAGATCGATACATTACAACAGTACATTGAGCTGATATACGACAGAACAATAACTGTAACAAAGCATTCTGGCTGCAGAGAAAGTGCAGTGCAGATAGACATATGGTGCAGGGTCACGTCGAGTTACATTGTGAGGCTGAGTCCGTTTTATCATTCATTTGGCTTATAACCACAGACAGGAAGCCATCCTTTAGCCGGGTGTTACGCGCTTTAAGGCTTTTGTATCTCTTCCCCAATGGGGGAGCGGGTTTGCAGCAAGAATGTCCAGGTTGTGAGGATCTTTGAGTACATGGCCTGCTTATCCGAGACAGGGGAAGTGTAGGAAGACTCCATGGAGAGGAGGCTTGTTTCTCTGATGTTCTCTGCTCTCCAAAGTTCTCTGCAGTTCCTTGCAGTCATGGGCAGAGCAGTAGGCATACGAAGGCGTGAAGTATCGACAAGGAGCTCAGAGACCTCGGCCTTCACCCTGCCTTGTGTAGCTGGAATCTGGACTTCCTGTAAGATCGCCGACAGGTGTTAAGTGTGGGCTCCCTCACCTCTCTCTCTCTGACCCTCAGCACACATACCTACAGGATCTTCTCCTTAGACCCCTTCTTTACTCTCTGTGCACCCATGACTGTGTTGCCAGCCACAGCTCCAAGCAGCTAATCAGATTTGCTGACGATAGTACACTGATTGGCCTAAGCTCAGATAACAATAAGGCAACCTACAGGGAAGAAGTCATTCACCCTGACACACTGGTGTCAATGAAACAAACTCTCCCTTAATGTAGCAAAGGCTAAGGAGCTGGTTGTGGACTGAACGAGGAACGGACAGAGGGAAGCCCCAGTTGATATCAATGGATCTGGAGTTGAGAGGGTGTATAGATTTAAGTTCCTTCACACATCACCGAGGATCTCACGTGGTCTGTGCATACCGGCTGCGTGGTGAAAAAGGCACAGCAGAGCCTATTTCACCTCAGGCCACTGGGGACCAGAGTCACCCCAACCAGACACCATTCCAGTTACTACCATCCGGCAAACGGTACCGCTGCATAAAAGCCAGGGCCAACAGCCTCCGGGACAGCTTCATCCACCAGGCCATCGGACTGATTAATTCATGCTGACAAAATAGCATTTGCATGTTATATTTTTGTACATACTATTTATTATAAATTATGATATTGCACATTGCATATTCAGACGGAAACGTAAAGAATTTTACTCAGGTATATGAAGGATGTAAGTAATAAAGTCAACTCAATTCCCTGCCCATCTGGGATAATCACTGTCCAACCTGTATCCCATCACCTCAATGATATATATCAACCATCTTATTCAACCTCTGTCCAGTCTATAACCCACCACCTCAACGATATATATCAACCATCTAGTTCAAACTCTGTTCAGCTTGATTCCCACCACCTGAATGATATATATCAAACGTCTTGTTCCACCTCTGTCCAGTCTGTATCCCATCACTTCACAGATGGGTTACAATATCAACCATATCAACGATCTTGTTCAACTCCTGTCCAGTCTGTATCCCACCACCTCAGTGATATATATCAACCATCTTGTTCAGTTTCTGTCCAGCCTGTATCCCACCACCTCACTGATATATATCAACCATCTTGTTCAGCCTCTTTCCAGCCTGTATCCCATCATCTCAATGATATATATCAAATATCTTGATCATCCACTGTCCAGCCTGTGTCCCACCACCTCAATGATATATATCAACCATCTTGTTCAACCTCTGTCCAGCCTTTATCCCACCACCTCAATGATATATATCAACCACCTTGTCGATACTCTGTCCAGTTGTATCCCACCAATTTATACATCAACAATTTATTTTCTACCGTTGTCTTCATTGTGACGTATTTTGCCTTACTGAGTTATTTCTGAAATCAGTGTTTGTTACCTGGGTCTACCAGAGGATTTATTAAATGAGGCACCAGGTAGTGTAAAGACATCATTACGATTTTAGCTTCAACGTTACCAAGCGTCCGCCGTGTTAATCTTTATCGGGAGGGGGTTTGGAAGCAGAAATAACGGATTGATAGTGGGATGGGGAGGATGTTGCGTGTATTAACTGCTCATCCCTGTATTGGATTGAAGAGAAAACTAATGAATATTGGCATTATATTTGTGCAACTTTGTTCAGGCCATCACAAGTATCTTGTAATCTGTTAATAGTTGTGCATCATATAAAGTGGAAAGTGAAAATGCTATATCCGTTCAGCAGATCGGGCAGCATCTTGGACAGTACCAGTTCCGACACTGGATCTTCCACAGTTTCTTCTTTCCACAGATCCAATCTGATGTACCGAGTTTCCAGCACTTTAATTTCAATTTGATATTAAACTCGTTTTATTCCTGTTAGCCTACAGGAAATGCGATGGTCAATAGTGCTGAGCAAGATCTCTTTTAACAATAGGATAATGATAAATTGTGTTCAGTTTAGCTGGTGGAGACAATGTGAAATGTGAAACATGCCTGCTGGTGCCCCGCACCCAGGTTTTCCAGCCCAACATCTGACTCAGTCAGAAGATCATCAGGTTCCCGTTCTGCCACAGATTGATGTCGGAGTGTTGGTGTTTGAGCTCCGAATGGCCGAGGCACTTCAGAATATTACTGGCAACAAGGAGTCCTGGGCGAGTTGCTGTTTGAGTTGTAATCCTGGGAAACACTGGGCAGATAGACCTGTCAGTATTTGGGATTTGGCCCAGGACAGTACTTCCAAAGATGGGAGTTGAATGTTCCTCCTTTCACAATGAATCAACATTTTTGGGGTGCTGGGCATTGGTTTTGGGGAAATCCCTGATTGAACCACGCACTGTGAGATGTGGGGATGATGTACGAGGATTACAGGTTCGCTGAGTGGCAGATTCAGCTGTGTGACTCTGTGTGGTTGGATCCTGGAATATCGCAGTGTTAGATCCAAGTACAATAGACTCGGGGATAAACTGTCTAGGGTTATGATGTGTGAACGAGTAATTCTGGTCTGGGTTCAGATATTTGTTTCTGGAGTTCCGTTGGAAGCAATAACTGCGATACTGAGGAGTGGATGAGTTCCCATTCCATCCCTCACAGAGAGAGGCTGTGAGTAAATGGGCTGTACCGTGTTTGCAACAGAAACAGACCCGTGAGTTTGGTGTTCAAACTGTGGTTGGAAATCGCCCCTCACTGCCACCTGCCTGTCACTCGGTGGAAAACAGGCAGAATCTGAAGATGCTGGAAATCTTCACTGAAACGGGAAATAGTTGACACCACTCTGAGGAACGGCTGTGAATCCAAATCGCTAACTTTGTTCCTCAGGAAATGGACCTGTGCACAGGCGCTTGTTTAGTGATACTTAGTGAAACAGTAAAGAAACCACAGTTTTCCCCTGTGAATTATCCTGGTACCACTTTCCCTGTTGTTCATGGAAATGTGTTCAGTACAACTGTTGCTCACAGTTGATCTGAGGAATGAGAGGGTTTATGTCGGACAAGCATTTGATGACTCTGGGCCTGTACTCTGTGGATTTCAGAAGTATAGAGGAGGACGGGATCTTAATTAAGCCCACAGAATGCTGAACAGCTTTGTGACAGTGGACATGGAGAGGATATTTGCATCAGAAGGAGAGCCTGTTATTTGAGAGGACAGCTGCAAAATAAAGAAGTTTCCCTTTAAATCTGAGATAAGAGAAATTTCCTCAGCCAAAGAGTGGTCGACATGTGGAGTTTGTTGCAACAGATTGTGGTTGAGGCTGTCATTTGGTATATTTATGGCAATATATTATTGATCACTAGAGTAGAAATCATGTTTTATTAGCCAGAACTACTATACAATTAAATCAATACAACACGAGGCATGGTTAAAAGCAGCCTTTACAATTTAGAATCAGCATTTCAAAATGGCTGCCGTGTTAACCTTTGTCACAATGTAACTCATAGGGCGTGATGTTCAGTTTGTTATTTCCTTTTTCAGTTACTTTTGTTGAGCCACTTCCTCAGTTTCCATGGTAGCAAACCACTAGCAGTGCAAGAAATGTTACATAATTTCCTCGCTCTGTGTTCACTTCCACGCAGCGTAGAGACAGTAACCTCGGGAGCAAATGCAACAGAATGATAGAGAGAGTAAAGGGTGCTGTGAGCATTGGCTATATGGAATGAACTGAGAATATAGAAATATAGAAAATCTGCAGCATAATACATAGGCCCTTCGGCCAACTGTGTTGTGCGAAACATGTACTTACTTCAGAAATTTCTTAGGGATACCCATAGCCCCCTGCTTTTCTAAGATCCATGTACATATCCAAGATGCTCTTAAAATACCCTACTCTATCCGTCTCCACCACCGTCGGCGGCAGTCCTGTCCACGTACACACCACTGTCTGGGTAAAAGAGAAGACATACCCCTGACATCGCCTGGGTACCTAATTCCAAGGATCTTAAAATTGTGCCCTCTCGTATTAGCGATTTCAGCCCCGGGAAAAAGCGTCTGACTATCCACACGATCAATGTTCATATCATCTTATACACGTCTGTCAGATCACCTCTCATCCTCCGTCGCTCCAAGGAGAAAAGGCCAAGTTAACTCAACTTTTTCCTCAGAAGGCATGCTCCCAAATCCAGGAAACATCCTTGTGAATCTCTTCTGCACACTTTCTATAGTTCCTACATCCTTCGGGTAGTGAGGTAACCAGAACTGAGCACAGTACTCCAAGTTGTGTCTGACCAGGGTCGTATATAGCTGCAACACTAGCACTCAGCTCTTGAACTCAGTCCCTCTGTTGATGAAGGCCAATTCACCGTATGCTTTCTGAACCACACAGTTAACCTACGCAGTAGTTTTGAGTGTCCTATGTACTCGGACCCCAAGATCACTTAGATCCTCCACACTGCCAAGAGTCTGACAATTAATACTATATGCTACCATCATAGATGAACTAGCAAAATGAACCACCTCACACTTTTCTGGATTGAATTCCATCTGCCACTTCTCAGCCCAGTTTTACATCTGATCGATGTCCCGCTGTAACCTCGACAGCCCTCTACACTATCCACGATACCCCCAACCTAAGTGTCATCAGCAAATTTACTAACCATCCCTCCACTTCCTCATCCAGGTCATCTCTAAAAATTGCTAAGGGAAGGGTGCCAGATCCCTGAGGCACAGTACTGGTCAGCAACCTCAATGCAGACTACAACAACTCTTTGCCTTATGTGGACAAGCTAGTTCTGGATCCACAAAGCAAGATCTCCTTGGATCCGCTGCGTCTTTACTTTCTCAATAAGCCTTGCATGGGGTACCTTATCAAACGCCTTGTTGAAATCCATATACAGTGCATGTACTGCTCTAGCTTCATCAAAGTATTCAGTCACATCATTAAAAACCAATGAGGCTCGTAAGGCACGACCCGCCTTTGACATACCCATGCCGATTATTCCTAATCATATTATGCCTCTCCAAATGTTCAGAAATCCTGCCTCTCAGGATCTTCTACACAAATTTACCAACACTGATGTAAATTTCATTGGTGTATAATTTCCTGAGCTATCTCTACTCCCTTTCTTGAATAAGGGAACAACATCCGCAACCTTCAGATTAGTTAATATCTGTGCATTAAAAATCAACAAAAACAGTTGTTACAGCTGGAAACATTCAGCAGATCGGCAGGATCTCGGACAGTCCCAGTTCTGAAACTGGGTCTTCCACCATTTCTCCTTCACGGATGTACCCTGATGTACTGAGTTCCCAGCATTTTCTATTTTATAATTTTACAATGTGTTTCGGCTACCCTGAGGTTACCTTGCATGTTCTCCAGGCTTACATGTTAAAAATCCACAACTATTATCATAACATTGCCCTTCCTACAGGCGTTTTCTATTTCCTGCTCTAATTTCTAATCCACATTCCGGCTGTTGTTTCGAGGCCTTTATAAAAATGCCATTAGGGTCCTTTTATTCTTGCCATTTCTTAACTCAACCCATAAAGACTCTACACCTTCCGATACTATGTCATACCTTTCACATGATTTAATACTAACCATATAACCATATAACAATCGCAGCACGGAAACAGGGCATCTCGGCCCTCCTAGTCCGTGCCGAACTCTTAATCTCACCTAGTCCCACCTACCCGCACTCAGCCCATAACCCTCCACTCCTTTCCTGTCCATATACCTATCCAATTTTACCTTAAATGACACAACTGAACTGGCCTCTACTACTTCTACAGGAAGCTCATTCCACACAGCTATCACTCTCTGAGTAAAGAAATAGCCCCTCGTGTTTCCCTTAAACTTTTGCCCCCTAACTCTCAAATCATGTCCTCTCGTTTGAATCTCCCCTACTCTCAATGGAAACAGCCTATTCACGTCAACTCTATCTATCCCTCTCAACATTTTAAATACCTCGATCAAATCCCCCCTCAACCTTCTAAGCTCCAATGAATGGAGACCTAACTTGTTCAACCTTTCTCTGTAACTTAAGTGCTGAAACCCAGGTAACATCCTAGTAAATCGTCTCTGCACTCTCTCTAATTTATTGATATCTTTCCTATAATTCGGTGACCAGAACTGTACACAATATTCCAAATTTGGCCTTACCAATGCCTTGTACAATTTTAACATTACATCCCAACTTCTGTACTCAATAATCTGATTTATAAAGGCCAGCGTTCCAAAAGCCTTCTTCACCACCCTATCTACATGAGACTCCACCTTCAGGGAACTATGCACTGTTTTTCCTAGATCTCTCTGTTCCACTGCATTCCTCAATGCCCTACCATTTACCCTGTATGTTCTATTTGGATTAATCCTGCCAAAATGTAGAACCTCACACTTCTCAGCATTAAACTCCATCTGCCAACTTTCAGCGCATTCTTCTAACCGGCATAAATCTCCCTGCAAGCTTTGAAAACCCACCTCATTATCCACAACACCTCCTACCTTAGTATCATCGGCATATTTACTAATCCAATTTACCACCCCATCATCCAGATCATTTATGTATATTACAAACAACATTGGGCCCAAAACAGATCCCTGCGGCACCCTGCTAGTCACCGGCCTCCATCCCGATAAACAATTATCCACCACTACTCTCTGGCACCTCCCATCTAGCCACTGTTGAATCCATTTTATTACTCCAGCATTAATACCTAACGACTGAACCTTCTTAACTAACCTTCCATGTGGAACTTTGTCAAAGGCCTTGCTGAAGTCCATATAGACTACATCCACTGCCTTACCCTCGTCAACATTCCTCGTAACTTCTTCAAAAAATTCAATAAGGTTTGTTAAACCTTATTTCTTAAATATTATTTCTTATATACAGGCCACACCATCCCCTCTACTGACTAACATATCTTTCCGACACACCGTATATCCTTGGAGGGATTGCCTACTGAATCTCTGTGGTTGGATGTTAGGAACAGGAAGTGGTCAATATCTATACTGTGTGTGTTTTTGTGGACAACTTAATAGTAACAGGGATATCGAGGAGCAGACAGGGAGACAGATTCTGGAAAGGTGTAATAATAACAGGGTCGTCGTCGTGGGAGATTTTAATTTCCCAAGTATTGATTGGCAACTCCCTAGAGCAAGGGGATTATATGGGGTGGAGTTTGTTAGATGTGTTCAGGAAGGTTTCTTGTCATAATATGTAGATAGGCCGACAAGAGGAGAGACTGTACTTGATCTGTTATATAGAAATGAACCTGGTCTGGTGTCAGAACTCTCAGTGTGAGAGCATTTTGGAAATAGTGATCACAATTCTATCTCCTTTACCATAGTATTGGAGAGGGATAGAAGAGACAGGTTAGGACAGCATTTATTTGGAGTAAGGGGAAAAATGTGTCTACCAGGTGGAAACATGGAAGCGTAAATTGGGAGCAGGCGTACTCAGGGAAATGTACGGAAGAAATGTGGCAAATATTGAGGGGATATCTGCATGGGATTCTGCGTAAGTACGTTCCAATGAGACAGGGAAAGAATGGTAGGGTACAGGAACCGTGGTGGACAAATTCTGTTGAGAAACTAGTCAAGAAGAAAAGAAAAGCGGACGAAAGGTTCAAAAACTTGGTAAAGATGGAGATCCAGAAGATTATAAGGCTAGCAGGCAAGAGCTGAAGAATGAAATTAGGAGAGCCAAAAGGGGCCATGAAAAGGCATTCAGGGCAGGATTAAGGCATTAATAAAGTATGTGAAGAGCAAAACCATAAGACATGAGAGAATAGGAACAATCATGTATGACAGTGGAAAAAAATGAGTCTGGAACCGAAGGAGATAGCAGAGGTACTTAATGAATACTTTCCTTCAGTATTCACTGCAGAAAAGGATCTTGGCGATTGTAAGGATGACTTGCAGCTGACTGAAAAGCTTGAGCATATAGCTATTAAGAAAGAGGATGTGCTGGAGCTTTTGGAAAACATCAAGTTGGATAAGTAACCGGGACAGGACGAGATGTACCAAGGCTATTGTGGGAGGCGAGGAAGGAGATTGCTGGGCCTCAGGCGATTATCTTTGCATTATCAGTGCGGACGGGAGAGGTTCCCTGGAATGGGAGGGTTGCGGATGTCGTTCCCTTATTCAAGAAAGGGAGTAGAGATAGCTCAGGAAAGTATAAACCAGTGAAATTTACCTCATTGGTTGGTAAGTTGATGGAAGACATCCTGAGGGGCAGAATTTATGAACAATTGGAGGAGCATAACATGATTCGGAATAGTCAACAGTGCTTTCTCAAAGGCTACCTGCATAATTGAATTGTTTGACGATATGTCTAAACGCATTGATGAAGGTAGAGCAATAGGTTTAGTGTGTATGGATTTCAACAAGGCACTTAATAAGGTAACCCATGCAAGGCTTATTGAGAAAGTAAGAAGGCATGAGATCCAAGGGGATATTGCTTTGTAGATCCAAAAATTGGCTTGCCTACAGAAGGCAAAATGTGGTTGTAGGCGGGACATATTCTGCATCGAGGTCGGTGACCAGTGGTGTGTCTCAAGGATCTGTTTTGGGACCCTTTCTCTTCGTGATTTTTATAAACGACCTGGATGAGGAAGTGGAGGGATGAGTCAGTAAATTTGCTGATGGGCCAGTAAATTGCTGTGTATAATCTGTTGGGGTTTTGTGGATATTGTGGAGGGATGTCGGACGTTACAGCGGGACATCGATAGGATGCAAATCTGCGCTGAGAGGTGCCAAATACAGTTCAACCCAAATAAGTGTGAGGTGGTTCATTTTGGTAGGACAAATATGATGGCAGAATACCGAATTAATGTTAAGACCCTTGACAGTGTGGAGGATCAGAGTGATCTCGGTGTCCGAGTCCATAGGACACCTAAAGCTGCTACACATCTGTTCAGAGCTTGACTCTGTGGTTGAGCAGACATATGGTGCATTGGCCTTCAGCAATTGGGACTGAGTTTCGGAACCGGGAGGTAACGTTGCAGCTGTATAGGACACTGGTCAGACCCCACTTGGAGTACTGTGCTCATTTCTGTTCACCTCACTGCAGGAAGGACGTGGAGATCATAGAAAGGGTGCAGGGGAGACTTACAAGGATGTTGTTTGGATTGGGGAGCATGCCTAATGGGAATTTATTGGGTGAACTCGGCCTTTTCTCCTTGGAGCACCGGAGGATGAGAGGTGACCTGATAGAGGTGTATGTGATGATGAGAGGCATTGATCGCGTGGATATTCAGAAGCTTTTTTGCCAGGGCTGAAATGGCTAACTGTCACGGTCCGGTCAGTGAAGATCACATTCCGCTTCACAGTCCGGTCCCTGGATTCCGTATTCCGGCTATTCTTTTTCTCCCTTGTTCCGTAGGGCGCCTTTCGGGCTGGCAGCATAAATTGCTGTGTGGTCCAGTGATTCCTTGCTGGACCGTCCTCGTCAGTAACCGCGTCAGAATTCCTGTCAAGTTAACCCGCCGGAGTGAGACAGGAGCCGCTGTCTGTGGTAACTGGGCGGCGTCAGCGGCTTGTAGTTACTTGGATCATCTTTTTGTTTTAAGTTAAAGAAAAGTCTATCTTTGTGTGGTTTTGTCTTTCCGTGTTCTCTCCTCCGCTGGGTAGGTCCGGCCGTTTTCCACTACCCTGAGTGTTGCGTGTCCTGTGTCTAATAAGAGTCTCTGCTCTATGTCCTGTGTCCAAGGAGGAGCCCCGGATCAGTGTTCCGTGCCCTGTGTCTAAGAGGATTCCCGCTCTATGTCCAAGGCGAAGCATCGGCTCAGTGTTCTGCGCCATGTGTCTCAGTCACGTCTAAGCCTAGTCCAAGTCAAAAGTCAAGGTCCAAGTCCAAGTCGAGAATCAAGTTCCAAGCCGCAGTCGAGAGTCAAGTTCCAAGTCGAAGACGAGAGTCAAGTTCCAAGTCCAATTGGACAGCCAAGTCCGAGTCTAGTCCGAGTCAAGTCCAAGCCAAGACCGAGTCAAGCCCAAGCCAAGACCGAGTCAAGATGTGGCAGGCTGAAACTATGAGTCTGCCGCCCTGAGTCCCGAGTTACGACCTGAGTTCCCTGTCAACATTTAGTCCCAAGTCCAAGTCCATGTTTCCAGTTTGTCACTCTTCGTGTACCTTCGTGCTATCATTTTGTCCACGCTTCTTGGCTTCACTAGCATTCTTAATAAATATAGTTTAGTTCCCAGTATTTCAGTGTCTGTGTCTTCTATTTGGGTTCGTTTCCATCGGCCCCGTATGACACGAACAAGAGAGTTTTAATGTGCTCGGAAGTAGATTGAGAGGAGTAGTCAGGGGTAATGTTTTTACGCAGAGAGTGGTGAGTGTATGGAATGGGCTGCCGGCGACGGTGGTGGAAGCGGATAATATAGGGCCTTTGAAGAGACTCGTGGATAGAGGCATAGAGCTTAGACAAATACAGGTCTAAGGGTAACCCTCAGTAATTTCTAAAGGAAGTAGAGATTCGGCACAGAACTGTTGGCCTGAGATATCACAGAGTCCTGGGATATCACAGTTTTAGATCCAAGTACAATGGACCCGGGGATCAAGCTGCGCAGATATATGTGGTATTGAGTGAGTATCTATTTTCTAAGCTCAGATGTTTATATCTGGGGTTCCTTTGGGAGCAATGACTGCTATATTGAGGAGAGGATGAGTTTCCATTTCATCTATCACAGAAAGAGTATGTGAGTAAATGGGCTGTTCCGTGTTCACAACAGTAGAAATAGATCTGTGAGTTTGGTGTTCAAACTGTGTGTGGAAATCCACCCTCACTGTCATCTGTCTCTCGTCGGTGGAAAACAGGCAGAAACTTAAGATGCTGGAAGTCTTCACTAAAAACATGAAATAGTTGAAGCTATTCTGACGTACAGTTGTGAACCGAAATCGCTAACTTTGTTCCTCTGGAAATGGACCTGTGCACAAGCGCTTGTTTTGTGATACACACTGGAACAGTAAAGAAGACACAGTTTTCCCCTGTGAATTTTCCTGGTACCACTTAACCTGTTGTTCCGGGAAATGTGTTCAGTACAACTGTTGCTCACATGGTTCACAAGAATAATCTCCGGAATGAGAGGGTTTATGTCTGACAAACATTTGATGACTCTGGTCCTGTACTCTATGGATTTCAGAAGTATAGAGGTGGACGGAATCTTATTTAAACCCACAGAATACTGAACAGCATGGTGACAGTGGACATGGAGAGGATGTTTGCATCAGACGGAGAGTTTATGATCTGAGAGGACAGCCTCAGAATCAAGAAGTTTCCCTTTAAACCTGAGATGAGAGTAACGTCGTCAGCCAAAGAGTGTTCGACATGTGGAGTTTGTTGCAACAGATGGTGGTTGAGGCTGTCATTTGGTATATTGGTGGCAATATATTATTGATTACTAGAGTAGGAATCATGTTTTGTTAGCCAGAACTACTAGACGATTAATCCAATACAGCACGAGGCATGGTTAAAAGCAACCTTTCCGATTTTAGATTCATCATTTCAAAATGGCTGCCGTGTTAACATTTGTCACAATGTAACTCATAGCGTGTGATGTTGAGTTTGTTATTTCCTTTTTCAGTTACCTTTGTTGAGCCACTTCCTCCGTTTCCTTTGGAACAAACCAGTATAACTGCAAAATCTGTTGCCCAATTTCATCACTCTGTGTTCACTTCCTCCCAGCGTAGAGACAGTAACCTCGGGAGCAAATGCAACAGTATGATAGTGGGAGGAAAGGCTGCTGTGAGCATTGGCTGTATGGAATGAACTGAGAACATAGAGATATTGAAAATCTGCAGCAGAATACGCAGGTCCTTCGACCAAACGTGCTGTCCGAAACATGTACTCACTTCAGAAATTTCCTAGGGATACACAGAGCCCTCTATTTGCCAAAGATCTATGTACGTATCAAAAAACACTTTAAAGACCCTACCCTATCCACCTCCACCACCGTCGCCGGCAGCCCTATCCACGTAAACAACACTGTCTGCGTAAAAGAAAAAAAAAACCATACCCCTGACATTGCCTCGGTACCTACTTCCAAGGATCTTAAAACTGTGCCCTCTTGTGCTAGCCATTTCGGCCCTGAGAAAAAGCCTCACACGATCAATTCCTCTCAACATGTTATACACGTCTATCAGGTCACCTCTCATCCTCCATCTCTCCAAGGAGAAAAGGCCAAGCTCACTCAACCTATTCTCAGAAAGCATGCTCCCCAGTCCAGGAAGCATCCTTGTAAATCTCCTCTGCACACTTTCTATAGTTTCCACATTCTTCGGGTAGTGAGGTAACCGAACTGAGCACAGTACTCCAAGTTGTGTCTGACCAAGGCCGTATATAGCTGTAACATTACCTCTCTGTTCTTGAACTTAGTCCCAGGGTTGATGAAGCCCAATGCACCGTATGCATTCTGAACCTCACAGTTAACCTACTTGGTGTGTCCTATGGACTCGGACCCCAAGATCACTCAGATCCTCCACACTGTCAAGAGTGTGACAACTAATACTATATTCAACTATCATTGTGAGGTGGTTTACTTTGGTAGGGCAAAGAGATCATGGCTGATCATCTACTATCAATACCCGGATCCTGCCTTGTCCTCATATCCCTTGATTCCCTTATCCATAAGATACCTATCTAGCTCCTTCTTGAAAGCATCCGGAGAATTGGCCTCCACGGCCTTCCGAGGCAGTGCATTCCACACCCCCACAACTCTCTGGGAGAAGAAGTTTTTCCTTAACTCTGTCCTAAATGACCTACCCCTTATTCTCAAACTATGCCCTCTGGTACTGGACTCTCCCAGCATCTGGATCATATTTCCTGCCTCTATCTTGTCCAATCCCTTAATAATCTTATATGTTTCAATCAGGTCCCCTCTCAAACTCCTTAATTCCAGCGTGTACAAGCCCAGTCTGTCTAACCTCTCTGCGTAAGACAGTCCAGACATCCCAGAAATTAACCTCGTGAATCTACGTTGCACTTCCTCTACAGCCAGGATGCCCTTCCTTAACCCTGGAGACCAAAACTGTACACAGTACTCCAGCTGTGGTCTAACCAGGGCTCTGTACAAATGCAAGAAAATTTCCTTGCTCTTGTACTCAATTCCCTTTGTAATAAAGGCCAACATTTCATTAGCCTTCTTCACTGCCTGCTGCACTTGCTCATTCACCTTCAGTGACTGATGAACAAGGACTCCTACATCTCTTTGTATTTCTCCCTTATCTAACTCTACACCGTTCAGATAATAATCCGCCTTCCTGTTCTTACTCCCAAAGTGGATAACTTCACACTTATTCACTTTAAACGTCATCTGCCAAGTATCTGCCCACTCACCCAGCCTATCCAAGTCACCCTGAATTCTCCTAACATCCTCATTACATGTCACACTGCCACCCAGCTTAGTATCATCAGCAAATTTGCTTTTGTTATTCTCAATGCCTTCATCTAAATTGTTGACGTAAATCGTAAACAGCTGTGGTCCCAATACCGAGCCCTGTGGCACCCCATTAGTCACCACCTGCCATTCCGAGAAACACCCATTCACCGCTACCCTTTGCTTTCTATCTGCCAACCAGTTTTCTATCCATGTCAATGTCTTCCCCCCAATGCCATGAGCTTTGATTTTACCCACCAATCTCCTATGTGGGGCCTTATCAAATGCCTTCTGAAAATCGAGGTATACGACATCCACTAGATCTCCCCCTTCTAACTTCGTGGTTGCATCCTCGAAAAACTCCAACAGATTAGTCAAGCATGATTTACCCTCGGTAAATCCATGCTGGCTCGGCCCAATCCTATCACTGCTATCTAGATATGCCACTATTTCATCCTTAATGATGGACTCTATCGTTTTCCCAGCACCAATGTCAGGCTGACAGGTCGATAGTTCTCTGTTTTCTCCCTCCCTCCTTTCTTAAAAAGTGGGATAACATTAGCCATTCTCCAATCCTCAGGAACTGATCCTGAATGTAAGGAACATTGGAAAATGATTGCCAATGCGTCCGCAATTTCCAGGGCCACCTCCTTCAGTACCCAAGGATGCAGATCATCTGTACCTGGGGATTTGTCAACCTTCAGTCCAATCAGTCTACTCATCACCGTTTCCTTCCTAATGTCAATCTGTTTCATTTCCTCTGTTACCCTATGTCCTTGGCCCATCAATACATCTGGGAGATTGCTTGTGTCTTCCTTAGTGAAGACAGTTCTAAAGTACTTATTAAACACAGACAGCGGCTCCAGTCTCACTCCGGTGGGTAAACTTGACTAGAATTTTGACGCGGTTGCTGACGAGGACGGCCCAGCAAGGAATCACTTGACCACACAGCAATTTAAGTTGCGTGCCGGAAAAGAGAGTTGATTGGGTTCGGCAGCGTGCCTTATGGGAATTTGTTAAGTGAATTCGTTCTTTTCTCCTTGGAGCAACGGAGGATGAGAGGTGACCTGATAGAGGTGTATGTGATGATGAGAGGCATTGATCATGTGGATAGTCAGAGGCTTTTTCCCAAGGCTGAAATAGCTAGATAAATCTGACGGTCCGGTCCGTGAAGACCGCATTTCGCTTCACAGTCCGGTCCGTGGATCCCGTATTCCGGCTATTCCTTTTCTCCCTTGTTCCGTTCGGCGCCTTAATTGAGGCACCCGATTCTCTTTTCGGGCTGGCAACTTAAATTGCTGTGTTGTCCAGTGATTCATTGCTGGGCCGTCCTCGTCAGTAACCTCTTCTGAATTCCCGTCAAGTTTACCCACGGGAGTGAGACTGGAGCCGCTGTTTGTGTTTCCTGGGCCACGTCGGGGGATTGCGGTTATATGGAGACTTTCCGTGTCAAGTTAAAGAACAGTCTATCGTTGTGTGGTTTTCTTCCCCATGTTCTCTCCTCCGCTGGGTAGGTCTGGCCGTTTGCCGCTACCCTGAGTGGGAAACAGTGTTTTGTGCCCTGTGTCTAAGAATAGTCGCGCCCCTATGTCCTATGTCCAAGGAGGAGCCCCGGATCTGTTTTCCATGTCCTTTGTCGAAGTCAAGTCTAAGCCTAGTCCAATTGAAGAGTCAAGTTCCAAGTCCAAGTCCAGAGCCAAGATTCAAGTCCAAGTCGAGAGCTCAGTTCCAAGCCAATGCGATAACTAAGTCCAAGTCTAGTCCGAGTCAACTCCTAGTCAAGTCCAGGCCATGTCCGAGCCAAGTCCCTGCCAGGACGTGAGTAGCGAGTCATGATCTAAGTTCCCTGTCAAGTTCTGGTCCCAACTGCAAGTCCAGGTCTCTGGTTTGTCACTCTTCGTCTACCATCGTGTTATCATTTTGTCCTCGCTGATTGGCATTCCCAGCATTCTTACAAAACATAGTTTAGTTCCTAGTGTTTCAGTGCTTGTGTCTTGCATTTGGGTCCGCTTCCATCGCCCCCGTATGTCACTAACATGAGAGGGCACAGTTTGAAGTTGCAGGGAAGTAGGTACAGAGGAGATGTCAGGGGTAATACGTTTTCTCAGAGAGTGGTGAGTACATGGAATGGGCTGCCGGCGACAGTGTTGGAGGAGGAAAGGATAGGCATTTTGAAGAGATTCTTGAATAGGGACATAGAGCTCAGAAAAATAGAGAGCTACTGGTTACTAAGTAATTTCTGAAGGAAGTAAGAGTCTAAAGGACAGCCTCAGAATCAAGAAGTTTCCCATTAAACCTGAGATGAGAGGAACTTCGTCAGCCAAAGAGTGGTGGAACTGTGGAGTTTGTTGCAACGATGGTGGTTGAGGCTGTCATTTGGTATATTTATGGCAATATATTATTGATCACTAGCGTAGGAATCATGTTTTATTAGCCAGAACTACTGTACGATTAATTCAATACAGCACGAGACATGGTTAAAAACAGCCTTTACAATTTTAGATCAATCATTTCAAAATGGCTGTCGTGTTAACTTTTGTTACAATGTAACTCATAGCATGTGATGTTGTGTTTGTTATTTCCTTTTTCAGTTACCGTTGTTGAGCCACTTCCCCCGTTTCCATGGTAACAAACCACTAGAACTGCAAGAGGTGTTGCACAATTTAATCGCTCTGTGTTCACTTCCTCTCAGCGTAGAGGCAGTAACCACGGGAGCAAATGCAACAGAATGATAGTGGGAGGAAAGGGTGCTGTGAGCATTGGCTGTATGGAATGAGCTGGGAATATAGAAAACCTGCAGCATGATACACAGGCAATTCGGCCAAAAGTGCTGTCCCAACCATTTACTTACTTTATTAATTTCCTAGGGTTACTCGTAGCCCTCTATTTTTCTAAGCTACATGTAGGTGATTGATATGTTCCTTCTAACGTAGGCCACAAACTTATCAATCACTCGTACTGGCGACCACTCTGGAAGTCCAAGACGCTGACTTCTACAATGAAAGGAACCGTATGCTCCACGACCGCTGGACTAAGTGTTTACATGTAGGATGGGACTATGTTGAAAAGTAAATTTGCTAGGTTTTCTAAAAATGACTTCTACTTTAGGCCACGAACATATCAATTACCCCTCTTACGTATCCAAGTTTCTCTTAATAGACCCTACTCTATCCATCTCCACCACCGTTGCCTGCAGCCCATGGAACGTACACTCCACTGTCTGCGTAAAGGAAAACCTCACCCTTGACATCGCCTCTGTACCTACTTCCAAGCACCTTAAAACTGTGATCTCTCGTATTAGCCATTTCAGCCCTGAGAACAGTCTCTGCCTATCCACAGGATCATTGCCTCTCATCATCTTATACACCTCTATCAGGTCACCTCTTATCCTCTATCGCTCCAAGGAGAAACGGCCAAGTTAACTCAACCTGTTCTCAGAAGGCATGCTCCCTACTCCAGGAAACATCCTTGTAAATCTCTTCTGCACACTTTCTATGGCTTCCACATCCTTCGAATAGTGAGGTAACCAGAAATGAGCACAGTACTCCAAGTGGGGTCTGACCAGGTTCCTATATAGCTGTAACATTACCTCTCGTCTCTTGAACTCAGTCTCGCGGTTAATGAAGGCCAATGCACCGCATGCCTCCTGAACCACACTTAGCATACGCAGCAGCTTTGTGTGTCCTATAGACTCGGGCCCCAAGATCACACATATCCTCCACACTGCCAAGAGTCTGACAATTAATAGTATATTCTACTATCATAGATCACCTAGCAAAATGAACCACCTCAGACTCATCTGGGTTGAACTCCATCTGCCACTTCTCAGCCCAGTTTTTCAGCCAGTCGATGTTCCGCAGTAAACTCGACAGTCCTCCACACTATCCACAATACCCCCATCCTAGCAAATTTACTAACCTCTCCCTCCACTTCGTCATCCAGGTCATTTCTGAAAATTGCGAGGAGAATTGTTGCAATAACAGATCCCTGAGGCACTCCACTGGTGACAGACATCCACTTTGCCTTCTGTGGACAAGCCAATTCTGGATCCAGAAAGCAAGGTCTCATTGGGTCCAATGCCTCCTTACTTCCTCAATAAGCCTTGCATATGGGTACCTTATCAAATGTCTTGCTGAAATCCATACACACTACATCTTCTGCTGTACCTTCATCAATGTGCTCAGTCACATCCTCAAAAAAATCATTCAGGCTCATCAGGCACGACCTGCCTTTGACAAAGCCATGCCGACTATTCCTAATCATATCTTGCCTCTCCAGATGTTCATAAACCCTGCTTCTCAGGATCTTCTCGATCAGCTTCCCAACCACTGAAGTAAGTCCCATTGGTGTATAATTTCCTGGACTATCTCTACCCACTTTCATGAATAAGGGAAAAATATCCTCAACCCTCCAGTCAGTTAATATCTGCGCATTAAAAATAAACAAAAACCGCTCTTGCAGGAAATTTAAAGTAGAAAAGAGCGAATGCTGGAAACATTCAGCAGATCTGCAGCATCTCGGACAGTCCCAGTTCTGGAACTGGGTCTCCCACCATTTCTCCTTTCACAGATGTAGTCTGATGTACTGAGTTCTCAGCATTTTCTATTTTATAATTTTACATTGTTTTTCTGATACCCTGAGGGAAATATCGCAGCCAACTATGCTGGGCATGACCCCACACAGCAAGAAGTCAGTGATCAAAGACAGATACTGGAGAGAAGCTGGTGTATCCGTATGCTCTCACAATCGACAGCCTGATAAACCAGTCTGAGCAACAGTGCAGGCAGAAGATTCTTAGTTTCCCGTCCCACCTTAGTTTGTGAATCGAAAATGGTAAATCTCCGCAAACAAATTTTCTGTGTGTCGCTTATAATATAGATGGAGTCTCTCAGAATACAGAACTAGCAGTGTACGCGCTTCAATCCAGGTTGTCAATTTTACAGCTGGGACTGGAATTTATTCTGTCTGTAGTGAGAATCGCCATCTGCTCCACCCAGTGGGTCAACACACCTGTCAAGTATTCTGGAGACTTGTGAAGAGGTCACTGTGGAGATAGATGAAGTAGGACAGTGATTTCGTCCACAATAATAATTAAACACACACACACACACACACACACACACACACACACACACACACACACACACACACACACGCACGCACACACACACACACACACACACACACACACACACACACAATACATATGATAGCTTAATACATTGACTGTATGTCCACGAAATGACGCTAGGCAGAGAAGTGTCTGGACATAGAACATAGACCATAGAACGTAGAATAGTACGGCGCATTACAGGCCCTTCGGCACACAATGTTGTGCTGACCCTCAAACCCTACCTCCCATATAACCCCCCACCTTAAATTGCTCCATATACCTGTCTAGTAGTCTCTTAAACTTCACTAGTGTATCTGCCTCCACCTCTGACTCAGGCAGTGCATTCCACGCACCAACCACTCTCCGAGTGAAAAACCTTCCTCTAATATTCCCCTTGAACATCCCTCCACTTACTTTAAAGCCATGCAGTGACTGAAAGGAAATGTTAAACTAGTGGTGATGGAGGTTGCATAGGGTGGGTTAGATATATATATATATCCTTGATGGGGATTCGGCTGGTGCCGGTGATGTGTTGGGAAATTTGACTACCCATTGTCCAGCCTTCCTGGCCGCCACAGTGCCATTCCCGTACCATGCAGTGATGCAGCATGTTAAGATGCACTCTACCGTACATGTGTTATAAGACATGAGTACATGTGTACAATACATGGTGCATCTGCTTTCAGCCTCCTCGGAAAGTCGAGATGTTGGTGAGCTTTCCTGATAGTGTGGAATGTGCTCTGGGACCATGACAGGTTGTGTGAGATGGAGTTTGAAACTGATTCCAGCTTCGACAGCTATGTTGCTGATGTAAAGATGTGTGTGAGTGGTGCAAGTTCTCCTTAAGTTGGTAACCATCCTTTTGTCTCGTTGACATTGAAGAAGAGGCTAGTCCGTAGTCATTTGCTACTGAAAGACTGGATTTGATGCCTGCATGAGTGAAGTGTTGACGATGGCCGTGAAGTCATCAGTGAGCTGGTGTCCACACTGCCCGAATATTTGGCCTGGGATGTTTTCTGGCCCGGCAGCCTCACAGGGGTTGAAACTCTGCAGAGTCCTTTCATCTGCTGTTGTCACAAAGTATGGCTGTTCTCCTCGGAGAGGGTAGCTTTCGTGACTTGCTCGAGTTGCGGGCCTCGAAGCATTGATTAGAGCGCCAGGGAGAGGATCGTGACTGACGCAGTCAGAGCTATTTTTCGTAACGTAGTCTGCAAAGCCGTTGATGCCCAGTCAAATATACTCGGCCCGAAACGATGACAGCGCGCCTCCCTATAGATGCTGCCTGGCCTGCTGTGTTCCAGCAGCATTTTGTGTGTGTTCCTTGAATTTCCAGCATCTGCAGATTTCCTCGTGTTCAGCTGTCTATGACAACTGGAAATTAAAGAAACACTCAAGTTGTTGGAGAAATGAATTCAAATCAGAAAATGTTTGAAGCCATTCCGACACAGGTTGCCGGAGCTGAAGCATTAACTTCGTTTCTCTCTCCGTAGATATTCTTTATCTGTTGAGTGTTTCTTGTATTTGCGGTTTTTTAGAACATTGCTTTGGAATGGTTTAAGTCTCCTGGGAAATGGAATTGTGTAGGACACACGATGTAATTCATCCTCTTACAGAAACAGGGCTTTCAGCCAATCTAGTCTGTGCCATTCTCTGCTTAGAGCCATCCACGTGCACCCAGACCACAGCCCTCAATACCTCCTTTATCCGTGAACCCGTAGAAAATTCTCTTAAATCTTGCAATTGAACCTGAATCTGCATTCGTACCAGCCTCTGAGTGAACTAGTTCCTCTTCAGATTCCCCGTAAATATTTCACTTTTTGCCCTAAACACATGACCTCACCCAAACTGAGTGGCAAATCCTTACATGAATTCACCCTATTTATACCATCATAGTTTGTAGACCTCTAGCAGGGCTATCCTTTGTAAACCTCTGGCAGGGTTTCGCATTCTGGGGGCCACGGACACCACGGTTAATGGTAGGGGTCCGTGGCATAAAAAAAGTTTGGGAACCTCTGCTAGCATCAGAATCTCTTGTGCTGCACGGAATCAATTTCTAACTTGTTCAATCTACCCCTGTTACTCAGTTCTTTAAATGCCAGCAACATCCGTGTCTGCCA
This sequence comes from Hemitrygon akajei, assembly GCF_048418815.1. Lineage (NCBI taxonomy): Eukaryota > Metazoa > Chordata > Chondrichthyes > Myliobatiformes > Dasyatidae > Hemitrygon > Hemitrygon akajei. Next base: position 5,090,992 of record NW_027331946.1, read on the forward strand.
GGGCTCCTGTCGTCTCTACACTAGCCTGCCAAGAGCTATTTAGTGTAAGCTGTTCCATCTCTGACACATCCGTGCCCTTTCCGGATCTCTCCATCTCTGCAGCCAGGTTGTCAACCAACATCCTTTATAAACTTACTGATTACCATGATAATCTCGACCATACCTCTTCCCAACCTATCACCTGTAAAATGCTCTACCCTTTTCTCAGTTTCATTGCTTCTGCTGCATCTGTTCCCGAATGCTGTCCTCCCTCCGTTATTGATATTCTCCTCACTCACATTTACCGTACTCAGTGCTCACCCTATCTTCCTCCCACCGTAATAGTGATGGAGTTCCTCATGTCCTTACCTACCACCCCTTCAGCATCTGCAACTTCCACCATCTCCAAAGAGATCTTACAACTAAACATATGTTTACCTTCCTCGTCCACCCCACCCTCTTCTTTCAAAAGGGATCACTCCCTCCACAATGGCTTTGTTCATTCATCCATCCTCACTAATCTTCCTCCAGTCACTTATTCCTACAAGTGGCCTAAGTGCTACACCTACCCGTACACCTCCTCCCTCACCTCCATTCAGATACAAATCAGTCCTTCCAGATGAGTCGACACTTCACCTGCGAATCTGCTGGTGTCATCTATTTTGTCGTGTGCTCCCGATGCGGCCTCGTTTACATTGGTGAGACCAGCCATAAATTAGGAGACCATTTTGTCGAGCATCTCTGTATCATTTGCCACAAGGGAGACTTTGCAGTTGCCAAACATTTTAATTCTGATTCCCATTCCGACGTCTCGATCAATGACCTTCTCTTGTGACAAATTGGAACCGCCCTCAGGGTGGCGGAACATCTTATATTCCACCTGGGTACCCACCAACCTGATTGTATGAATATTGAATTCTCCTTCCAGTAAACAAATCCCACCGCTCCCCCACCATTCTGAACTTTAATTTCTCCCTGGGTCCCCTCATTCCCTTTCTCCAATTGACAACGCTCTGATTCTTTCCTCTCCAGCCCTTGAACAGACCATCAGTTGACTTCACCTATCACCTTCCAGCTCCCCCTCTTTATCCCCACCCCCCGACCTTTGTATTCAGATCACTTCCCCCTCCTCCTCAGGAATGAAACAGGCTCGTGGTCCAAAATGTGGACTGTTTACTCTTTTCCATAGCCACTGCCTGCTGCGCTGAATTCCTCCAGAATTTTGTGTGTGTTGCTTTTGATTTCCAGCATTTGAAAGCTTTCTCCTGTTTAAGTGTGGCAATTACCGTAACAATTATTTGGGCTTTGTTGAGATTGTGCCTGGAATATGGTGTAAAATCCCACTCCCCATACTAACACGGGTTATCAGAGGAGGAACTCAATGGGTGAGCAGCATCTGTGGAGGGAAATGGACCATCAACATTTCGGGCCGAGACCCTCCCTCTGGAATGAGAGTGGACGGGCAATAGTCAGAGAAAAGAGGTGAGGGGTGGGGATGGGGCAAGAGCTGGATCCAGGTGAAGGGGGAGGTGGGAAGGAGGAAATAGTGACAGGCGTGGGAGGTGAGTGATTGTGACAACACGGGGATGCAGAAATGGAATTAAATTCTATGGAGGATTATCTAACAAGTAAGAGAGAGTTTGTTTTAGAGATTCACTAGACTGATTACTGGAGGACGATGAAGTCTCGGTGATCGTCTTCACATGAAACAGGCCGGCAGATGTGTGGAGACCGAAGGGATCGAGGAAATGATGATCGGGCAGAAACATATGGCTGAGATGGGAGAGCAGCCGCCATCTTGTTGATGGTTTGAGGGGCTGAATGGCCTCCTGCTATTTCTCCCTTGATGTTTCAGTGTTCCTGTCCAGTGAGGCTCCGGAGGAATGTGAATAGAAATTAGTGTTTATAAACACAGAGCTGATTTCAATGAAACCTGCACAATTCTTCTTTGGGTGGGAATTCAGTGTCGGACCGGGATGAGAATTGATCCAATAACTCTGAGAACCGGGTGGTGGAGCGATGGGGACGGGGAAGATGCAGAGGGAGAGATTAAAAGTGTAGCTGGGCTAAATATGAAATAATATGTAAAATGCGGCTGGTAGATTGGGCAGTGTGTGAGGGGCGAGGAGCAGAGTCACCGGTTCAGACGGGAGACCCTCCACCCGTCACGTGATCCAGGTTCTCGCTCCCATTTCAGATCTGCAGTATCTCAGGTTTTCGCTTCCGAGGCCCCGCCCCCGCTCTCACAGTCTCCGGATGGGCGGTGGTTTTCGTTCCGTTCTCTGTAGAAGCGGGTCGTCAGCGGGGAGCCGGAGGACCGGTCGCTGTCTGCGGGACAAATTGATCAAGTTCCCATCGGTGAGTATTGACAACCGGTCACTAGGGGTGAACGCGACCGACAATTTCCCAGCGGTGAGTACTGAAGCCGATCCCGGGGGAAGGTGGGTACCTGATGATGGGCAGGGAGTCCCGTTAACATCCTCGAACCGGTGGTCTGTAATCTGAATCTGTAATCTACTCGTGTGTACTATTATTTCAGGATCTGTGTATTGCGGGAGGAACATCAGAGATTGCCCTTGATTCCATTCTTCCATCTGGCTCCATCTGCTCAACCCCTGCCGATCTGGTTCAACCTCTGTCCAGCCTCTGTCCCACCAACTCAATGATAGATATCAACCATCTTGTTAATCCTCTGTCCAGCCTGTACCCCACCACCTCAATGATATATATCAACCATCTTGTTCAACCTCTGTCCAGTCTGTTTCCCAGCACTTCAATGATAGATATCAACCATCTTGTTCAATCTCAGTCCAGTCTGTTTCCCAGCACTTCAATGATAGATATCAACCATCTTGTTCAAACTCTGTCCAACCTGTATCACATCAGTATATATCAACCATCTTGTTAATCCTCTGACCAGTCTGTATCCCATCACCTCAATGATCTATATCAACCATCTTGCTCAACCTCTGTCCAACCTGTATCCCACCATCTCAATGATATATATCAACCATCTTGTTCAACCTCTGCCCAGATTGTTCCCATTGCTGCAATGATACATTTCAGCAATCTCTCTTTCAAACTTTGTCTTCATTGTGAATTTTTGCTTTGCATCTTTTCCATAATTAGCTTTTTGACAGCTAGGACTGCCAGAGATTTAATTGAATACAGCACATGGCAGGGTAAAAGCAGCCATTTCGATTTTAGATTAACCGTTACAAAATGGCTACAGTGTTAACCGCTGCCATAATGTAACTCATAGCATCTGAAGTTGAGTTTGTTATTTCATTTTTCGGTTATTTTCAGGGAGCCACTTCCTCCGTTTCCAGGGTAACGGCCCGTCAGAGCTGCAGCAAGTGTTGCAGTTTTTATCGCTCTGTGGTCACCGCCTCTCAGGGTAGAGACAGTGGCCTCGGGAGCAAATGTAACAGAGTGATAGTGGGAGGAAAGGATGCTGTGAGCATTGACTGTGTGGGATGTATTACACCAGGGTCAGAATGAACTCAGAACTAACAAATTGGTTGAGATGGGGTGGCATTTACAGTTAAGGTTTGCAATGGGTTACTACCTGTGCATTAAAATGAAGAGAGAGAAAATAATACAGTTGCAGGAAATTTAAATTAAGGAGGAGAAAATACTGGAGAAGCACAGCAGATCGGCAGCATCTTGGACAGTCTCGGTTCTGGAACTGGGTCTTCCACCATTTCAGAGATGTAGTCTGATGTATTGAGTTCCCAACACTTTCCTCTTTATAATTTTACATTTTGTTCCTGCTACACTGCAGGAAACATGGCAGCCAGCTGTGCTGGGCAAGATCCCACACAGCAGGGAGATTGTGATCAAATGTGCTCGGTTTAGCTGCTGGGGTCAGGCTGAAGTGTATCCGCATCCTCTATACAGACCGGGGAACCAGCCTGAGCACTGGCCCCGACAGAGGGTCATTAGGTTCCTGTTCCACCTCAATTTGTGAATCGGAAATGGCAGGAACACCACGGCAAATTGCCGGCACCAAAGCGTTTTTGTATGGGTGATAATATTGGGCCGGTGACTCTGAGGATATGGAACTGGCAATATACGGGCTTCAGTCCAGGTTGGTAATTCGACAGCTGGGATCGAAATTTTCTCAGTCTGCAGTGAAGCTGAAATCCGGGGCAGTTGGGCATTCGTTATGGGGAACTCACCGTCCACACTGTCGAATAGGACATCATATCTGTCAAGTATTTTGGGGATTATTTCCGAGGTAACTAGGGAGTTCGTTGAATTTGGGCAGTGATGTTGTTCAACTGAACTTTGGTAAAGTCTGTAATAAGATCCCGCATGGCAGCTGATCGGGAAGGTTCGGTCACGTGGGATTTACAGGGAGCTGGCGAAGTGGATTCACACCGGGTTCGAGAACAAGAAGCAGAGGGAGATGATTGAAGATTTATTTATTTTTTTTGCGAATGGAGGCCTGTGACGTGTGGGATGTGTGTGTCAACATCGAGACCTCTGTAGTTCATTGTTCATGCCATTGATTTGTATGGGGATACACAAGGCGCGATTAGCAAGTTTGAATTGAATTAAATTGAATTGATTTCTTACATCCTTCACAAACATGAGGAGTAAAAATCTTTACGTTACGTCTCGGTATAAATGTTCAAAGTGCAATCGAAGTAATTTGTAATAATCTCTAATAAATTGAACAGTCCATAGAATATGGAGTGCACTTAAATCAACGTGGGTTATTTCATCTGACTTCCTTGTGGAAGAAGCTGTCCCGGAGCCTGATGGTCCTGGCTTTTATGCTACGGAACCGTTTCCCGGATGGTAGCAGCTGGAATAGATTGTGGTTGGCGTGACTCTGGTCCACGCTGATCATCCAGGCCCTTTTTAGACGTCTGTCCTTGTAACTGTCCTGAATCATGGGAAGTTCACAACTGCAAATGCGCTAGGCTGTCCGCACCACTCTCTGCAGAATCCTGCCAATGACGGAGAAAATGTTCCCATACCAGGAGTGGCGGCCTGTTTGTATGTTTGACTCAACTGTGTCCACGGTTCTCTGCTGTTTCATGTAGCCATGGGCAGAGCAGTAGCTGTATGAAGGCGGGAAGTATCCCGATCGGATATATTCCATGGCGCATTGATTAGGTTGTGTAAGGGGCAAAGGCCATGTGCCAAATTTCTTATTGTTTGTTCTCGCTTTTTCGTTTCAGGATAAAAAGCTTCTTCTGATCTATCTCTGCATTCTAATATGTTTCCATTCCATCCCTCACAGGGAGAGGCTGTGATTAAATACGCTGTTTTGTGTTTGCACCAATAGAAATAGACCGGGGTTTCAGAATTCAATTCACATTTGGAAATTCCCCCTCACTGTCACATGTCTATCTGCCAGTGGGAGTCAAAGGGAAACTCAAGATGCTGGAGATAGAACAGAACATGGAACAGTACATCACAGGAACAGGCCCTTCGGCCACAATGGTGTGCCAAACCAGCTGAAAAGTAAATCAAACCTCCCCCCGCCAAAAAAAACTAATGACTCCTACCTACACAGTGTCCATATCCTCTCAATATTCATCACACTCATCTGCCTATTTAAACGTCTCTTAAACGCCTCCAATGTATTTGCTTCCACCACCATAACAGACAGAGCATTCCAGGCATCCACCGCTCCCTGAGTAAAACAACTTACCCTCACATTTGCTTTTTATCCACTCCCTCACACCTTAAATTCATGTTCTCTGCTATTAGAAATTTCTAGCCACCGAAAAAGAAACTCCCTGTCTATTCTATCTATGCCTTTCATAATCTTATAATCCTCTATCAGATCTCCCCTCAGTCCCCACCGCTCCAAGGAAAACAAGCCAAGACTGTCCGCTACAAACTGGATGATATTTGAATCCATTTTGATGAAAGGTTAGGAAACAGAATCGCTAACTATTTTAACAGAATCGCTAAATCTCCCCAAGGTAATTACTGCTGAGCGTTTCAGTAATTCCAGTTTCTCTTCATTACATTCACCCTGAACACATTTTAAATCTCCTGGAAATGGACCAATACACCAGCGCTCGTTTTGGGATAGTTAGTAGAAGAGTAAAGAAACCACAGCTTTTTCCAGTAAATTACCCTGGTACCAATTTGCCTGGTATTCATGGAAAAGTGTTCAGTGCAGTTGATGCTAACAAGGTTCACAAGAATATTTTGAGGAATGATAAGCTTTATACATGAGGAACATTTGATGGCCCTGGTCCTGTGTTCAGTGGAGTTGAGAGAGATGATGGTCGGGGAGGGGGGTGGGTGGGGGTGATTTGTCCATCAACTGAATAACAAGAAGCCTGGATATAGTGGCAATGGCGAGGGTGTTTCGATTAGAGTCTGGGATCTGAGTGCAGCCTCAGAATAAAGAAGCTTCACTTTAAAACTGAGATGAGAGAAATTATTTCAGTCAAAGCTTGGGTGATGTGTGGAAATTATTACCTCAAAGGGTGTTGGAGGCAATCATTGGGTATATTCATACAACTATATAACAATTGCACCAAGGAAATAGGCCAGCTCGGCCCTTCTAGTCCGTACCGAATGCTTACTGTCACTTACTCCCATCTACGTGCACTCAGTCCATAACCCTCCATTCCTTTCCTGTCCATATACCTATCCAATTTTTTTTAATGACAAAACCGAACCTGTCTCTACCACTTCTACTGGAAGCTCGTTCCACACAGCTGCCACTCACTGAGTAAAGACGTTCCCCCTCGTGTTACCCCTAAACTTTTGCCCCTTATCTCTCAACTCATGTCCTCTTGTTTGAATCTCCCCTACTCTCAATGGAAAAAGCCTATCCACGTCAACTCTATCTATCCCCCTCATAATTTTAACTACCTCTGTCAAGTCGCCCCTCAACCTTCTATGATACAAAGAATAAAGTTGTTCAACTTGTTCAATTTTCTCTGTAATCATGTTCTGGATTGCTAAATAGGATAACAATTATAACAGGGAAGTTTGTGTATTATAGCAGAGAAGCAAGAATACGGTGGTGGGAAAAATCTTCCAATATTGTTTACAGAGAAGACTAGAGTGACCGAAATCCTAATTCTACTCCTATATACAATGACAAACCTTATACCGTGACTGAACGATGACTTTTTTGCATCCCATCACAAACAAGAGAAAGCATTCAGATGCTGGAAATCCAAGCAACACATACACAATGCTGCAGGAAATCAGCAGGCAAGGCAGTGTCTATGGAAGAGAGTAGTGTCGACGGACAGGTGCTGCCTGGTCTGATGAGTTCCTCCAACATTTTCTGTGTGTATATTTTGTGTCCCAGGTCAGAATTCGTAAAATGTGAGGGACAGTTACAGATTTCTTTACTCGGATCGTTATATATACGTTCAAAATTTAAATTTCAATCAGTTTAATGCTTTGTTTTTCTTTGCATTGTTAACATGCTTCATGATCTCTCTGGTTAAAGTTATCTCTGCGGCGAGAGATTTTTTCGAAGGAAAGCCCACGACTGGAAGAGAACCACAACACAAGGGAACAGCAACAGTGAACCAGTTCAGGGACGGAGAGCACCAATTCGAGAGATCCCCTCTGAGTCGGAATTTCCATTGACTCAGTCAGGAGGAAGTTTGGTGAGCTTCCTTTACTCAAACAGTGGTATGGTCATTATATTTCAGTGCCAAGAAAGATGGGAAACAGCGTAGTGAGACAGAGTAAGCCCAGCAATATCAGTTATGCCTCTGCCCGACCCAGATACAATCACTCCAGATCTACTAATGTGCTGTCAGCATTAGCGTTTTGAAGCTACGCAATTCTCTCATATTGTTTTCTCATTTCAAACTTATTAGTGCTGATGTTCCTTTGCTCGGATGTATTAGGTCACAATCATATCAAAACGCTTTGAGAATTTCCTCGCTTCGGAAGACGGCACAATTGCTTCTTGCTGTAGTGATTGCAGAAATGTAGGATTGTCATGAACTACAGCAACATGTTATTGTTTCCTTTGGCTAATCACAGCTACAGAAATAGAGGCATCACGGAATGTCTATCTATAGACTCAGTGAGGGTGAAAGTCAGAAACAGGAAGGGAGATGTCATTCTGCAATTAGTCTAAAGGTCTCTCCCAATGTGCACGGGACTACGAGGAACAGATAAGTCGTCAGCTTTTGGGAAGGTTGTTATCATTGGTGACTTCAATTTCCCTAATGTTGATACCTCCTTCCTTATTCAAAAATGTGTCAAAGGGGAAAAATGTTTTCTTTGTCCAGGAGGGATTCCGGACATAGTCTATGGATGGGCCAGCTGGAGGAGACGTCATATAGTGTCAGGTACTAGGCAATGAAACTGGTCAGATAACAGACGTCTCGATGGTGACCGTTTTGAGATAGTGACCACAACACCCCAAAATTTGTCATGGTCATGGAAGATTGAAAACGATACGAGGCAGTATTTAATTAGTGGATGGATAAAAAAAATGTTATTCGTAGCAACGAGGGAGCGTAAAGTGGGAAAACATTTTCTGCGGGAAATGGGCAATGGAACTGGAGGTTGTTTTAGTAACACTTCTCTGTGGTTCTGGACAGATTCGGCCCACAGGCAGGGAAAGAACGTTCATACAAATGAACCATAGTTCACAGGAAATAAGAGACATTCAGGTAAGAGGAAAAATGAAGCATTATTCAGAGTTAGGAAGCAACATTCAGGCAAGACTCTAGAGAATTATAAGCTAGCCAGGAAGGAGCTTAAAAGGGGATTTAGAGGTCGAAAGGGACTTGAGAAGTCCTTGGCAAGTATAATGAAGGAAAGCCCCAAGGTGTTCTACACGTGGGTGAAGAAGAGGAGGATAAATAGACTGAGGATAGGACTACTCAGGAGCAAAGATGGAAACGTGCACGGTGAATGAGGTGAGTTTCTTATTCAATGTTTTGCTTCAGAGTGACGAAGGAGATGGGCAGTGATTGCGACGTTAGCATAGGAGCATGGCATTGTTAAGAAAGAGGTGTTGTTGAAACTTCCAACACACACCAGGTTACTACAAGAAGCGAGGGAGGAGTTTACAGAAACATTGACAATGAACTTTTTGTTCTCTGTGGCCACAAGAGTAATAATACAGGATTGGAGTATGGCAAAGGTTGTTCCCTAATTCAGTAAATGTAATAGATATAATCCTGGGGATTATAGACCAGTGAGTGTTACATCAGGGGTGGGCCGACTCTTGGAACGGATACTTGGGGACAGGAAGTTCGAGGATTTGGAGAAATATTATCTTACTACGGGCTACCACATTGTATTTTTGATGGTGGGTGGAGAAAGTGTAGGGGAGTTGCTGGAGATAATTTTCCACAACATGTGCCAGTCATGCACCGACATTTCAATCGACAGGGTCTGATTAGGAATCAGCATGGCATCGTGCATGGATAGCTGTGTTCAACAATACTTTTTTTAAAGTTTTGAAGATGAGTATCAATGAGGGTAGGGGAGTGGATGTTGTTCATGGGACCGCTACAAAGCCTTTGACAAGGTGCCACATGGCAGGTTCGGCTGGAAGATAGGGTCCCATGCAGTCCAGGGTGGGAAATTCATATGGATTCAAAATTACCTTGAAGGTAGCAATCAAGGAATGGCGGTTGAAGGTTTGTTCTCCGGATTGAGGCGGGTAACTAATGGTGTACTGCAAGACTACAAGTTGGGACCTTGATATTCGTTATTTTATAGTAATGATTTGGATCCGAATGCACAAGGCTTGACGAGAGAGTTCACGGATGACACAAAATTAGTAGATGGTATTCATAGCGAAAATCATCATAGCTTATGTTATGTTCTTTATACGTACCGTGGGTTACTAATAACAAAACATATTCTGGAAAAATAACCATATAACCATATAACAATTACAGCACGGAAACTGGCCACCTCGGACCTTCTAGTCCGTGCCGAACGCTTACTCTCACCTAGTCCCACCTACCTGCACTCAGCCCACAACTCTCCATCCCTTTCCTGTCCATATACCTATCCAATTTTTTTTAATGACAAAATCGAACCTGCCTCTACCACTTCTACTTGATGCTCGTTCCACACAGCTACCACTTTCTGACTAAAGAATTTCCCCCTCGTGTTACCCCTAAACTTTTGCCCCTTAACTCTCAACTCATGTCCTCTTGTTTGAAACTCCCCTACTCACAATGGAAAAAAGCCTATCCACGTCAACTCTATCTATCCCTCTCATAATTTTAAATACCTCCATCAAGACCCCTCAATCTTCTGCGCTCCACAGAATAAAGACCTAACTTGTTCAATCTTTCTCTGTAACTTAGGTGCTGGAACCCAGGTAACATTCGTGTAAATCTGCTCTGCACTCTCTCTATTTTGTTGACATCTTTCCTATAATTTGGTGACTAGAACTGTACACAATACTGCAAATTTGGCCTCAGCAATTCCTTGTAGAATTTTAACATTACATCCCAACTCCTATACTCAATGCTCTGATTTGTAAAGGCCAGCATACCAAAACCTTTCTTCACCACCCTATCCACATGAGATTCCACCTTCAGGGAACTACGCACCATTATTCCTAGATCACCCTGTCCTACTGCATTCCCCAATGCCCTACCATTTAACATGTATGTCCTATTTTGATTATTCCTACCAAAATGTAGCACCTCACACTTATCAGCATTAAACTCCATTTGTCATCTTTCAGCCCAGTCTTTTAACTGGCCTAACTCTCTCTGCAAACTTTGAAAACCTACTTCATTATCCACAATGCCACCTATCTGCATACTTACTAATCCAATTTATCATCCCATCATCCAGATTATTGATGTATATGACAAATAACATTGGACACAGTACAGATCACTCAGGGACACCACTAGTAATCGGCCTCCATCCTGACAAACAGTTAACAACCACTACTCCGTGACATCTCCCATCCAGCCACTGTTGAATCCATTTTACTAAGTCAATATTAATACCTAACGATTGATCCTTCCTAACTAACCTTCCGTGTGGAATCTTATCAAATGCCTTACTGAAGTCGATATAAACAACATCCACTGATTTACCCTCGTCAACTTTCCTCGTAACCTCTGCAAAAGATTCAATAAAATTTGTTAAACATGACCTTCCACGCACCATCTCTAAGAATACTTTCCATTAATTTACGCACCACTGACGTCAAACATACAGGCCGATAATTGCTAGGTTTACTCTTAGCACCCTTTTTAAACAATGGAATCACATCAGCAATACTCCAATCCTCCGTCACCATCCCCGTCTCTAATGGCATTTGCAATATTTCTGTCAGAGCCCCTGCTATTTCTACACTAACTTCCCTCAAGGTCCTAGTGAATATCCTGTCAGGACCCGGAGAGTTATCCACTTTTATATTCTTTAAAAGCTCTAGTACTTCCTCTTCTTTAATCATCATAGTTTCCATAACTACCCTACTTATTTTCCTTACCTTACACAATTCAATATTCTTCTCCTTAGTGAATGTCGATGAAAAATTGTTCAAAATCTCCCCCCATCACTTTCAGCTCCACACATAGCTGTCCACTCTGATTCTCTGAGGGACCAATTTTATCCCTGACTATCCTTTTGCTATTAATATAACTGTAGAAGCCCTTTGGATTTAATTTCACCTTACTTGCCAAAGCAACCTCATATCTTCTTTTAGCTTTTCTAATTTCTTTCATAAGATTCTTTGTACATTCTTTGTATTTCTCAAGCACCTCACTTACTCCATGCTGTCTAGAACTTTTATTTACTACAGCAACAGCAACCATGTTTTTATCATACAAGTTTCTCGATCATTCTCTCATTTCTGCGCATGATCCGAACTCTGTCCAATCACGTTCTGACACGTGATATCACCACAGCTTATTGCGGATCTAAACGGGCAGAGGAATGCTAAATAGATTCCAAAATCGATACGAGCAGAAACGATTGTATGTGGAGTTTGGTGATGATGTAGGTGGGACTGCCAGAGGAAGAGAATGGGGCAGGCACAATTGTATAACTCCAGAAACAGTTAGGATGTGTAGACAGAGTCAGGAGGACACATGAAAATGGGCCTATCACAGGAGATTATGACCATCTCTGTGGGCACTGTGGTTAGCATTCTCTCATTGGGCTGAAGGCTCTGTATTGGTGCTCTCTTGTTCTGCGACTATCAGTAGATGCGTCAGATATCAATGGACAGACATAGAGACATGGTGTAGAAGTTGATGGATACGGGGAATGGGTGGTCCTTAAGCCAACTACTGCTCTCATGCAGGCAAAGGAGATACTGTCATATTTGCAAAGTAATCCTATTCCCTCTGACTCATTGTTTGTTTGATTGTAATTCAGGGTATCATCAGCAAGTGTAGTTTTCCTGCACCGGGTCCAAATGTAAAGAAGACGTCAATCAACAATCCTCGGTCAGAATCAGAATGGCTGCAGGTATGTTCAGTGGGATCTTTATAATTAAACTTCAGTCCCGTTTGTGCGCAATAGTTCGGATGAGTAAACTTACATAGATGCTAACGGGCACAGAAATATTTCATCAAAAAGGGTAATTGAATCCCTTCGTAAAGAGGCTTTGAGTAATGGTTCAAACCAACAGTTGCAGTGCAGGGACCTGACACCGGTAATGGTCAAAATGCTCCGATCACCATGCAAAGCTTCACCTGAGTGAAAGGACGGAGTTCCTGAATCAGGAGGTTGTGAGTTGAACAAAGACAAGGAATGTGACAGCGGTGTTGTTTGTTACGTAAAAGTCCAGGTTCAGGGTTTGTTGCACATCAGGGCCTGTTTAGAGGTGAAAGACATTTCCAACTATCATTTATGAAATTCAGAGCCAGATGATTGGAGAATTTAGGGATTTCAGAGATTGTGTGTTAGCATAGCATTTCAGGTTTTGGAAGGATAGCTATCAACTCCCGCCTGTTTCTTTTCTTTTCTTTTGACTGCTATGCGAAGAAGATGAGGTTCAGGGGTGTTCTTGAAATCTCTTTTCTGTAGCCGAGCCGAGAACATTGCCAGCGCTGGGAATAGCTGAGGATCAGGAGACAGATTATTGTAGATAAACTTGTGGTCTGTTTCGGTGTTTTAATACCCCGATGAATGTCTGGCCTGTGGACAAATGGTGAATGTCTTTTTCTCAAAATACGATTAAGAAGCTACAATACTGATTTTGCACAGTACATATAAAACAGCAGAAGACAAACATGGTAACAAAGAAGGTTGTCAGTACAATGCAATGGCATTGGTGAGGATGATTAAAGTGAACCCCATGACGTTTCAAGAGGGGAACTAGAGCGGGCAACATGCAAAATGATGAATGAACTCATCAGGTCAGGCAGCATTTATGGAGGCAAATGATTTTCGCTGAGTCAGAAAATGTTCTCATCCGAACTCAATCTTTTGTAATTGAATTTTTCAATCTGCAATCTCTCCAGTCCTAATATATCCTTCCTCTAGTATTAGACAATAGACAATAGACAGTAGGTGCAGGAGTAGGCCATTCGGCCCTTCTAGCCAGCATCGCCATTCACTGTGATCATGGCTGATCATACACAATCAGTACCCCGTTCCTGCCCTCTCCCAATATCCCTTGACCCCGATATCTATAAGAGCTCTATCCAACTCTCTCTTGAATGCATCCAGAGACTTGGCCTCCATATCAAGTTCTTCCGCATCTCTGTTCTAAATGGCCTACCCCTCATTCTTAAACTGTGGCCTCTAGTTCTGGACTCACCCATCAGCGGGAACATGCTTCCTACCTCCAGTGTGTCCAATCCCTTAATAATCTTATATGTTTCAATCAGATCCCCTGTCATCCTTCTAAATTCCAGTATATACAAGCCCAGTCGCTCCAATCTTTCAACATATGACAGTCCCGCCATTCCGGGAATTAACCTTGTGAACCTACCCTGCACTCCCTCAATAGCAAGAATATCCTTCTTCAAATTTGGAGACCAAAACTGCACACAATACACAAGGTAGGGTCTCACCAGGGCCCTGTACAGCTGCAGATGGACCTATTTACTCCTATACTCAATTCCTCTTGTTATAAAGGCCAGCATGCCATTAGCTTTCTTCACTGCCTGCTGTACCTGTATGCTTGCTTTCATTGACTGATGTACAAGAACACCTAGTTCTCGTTGTAATTCCCCTTTTCCTAACGACTCCATTTAGATAGTAATCTGCCTTCCTGTTCTTGCCACCAAAGTGGATAACCTCACATTTATCCACATTGAACTGCATCTGCCATACATTTGCCCACTCGCCTAACCTGTCCAAGTCACCCTGCATTCTCATAACATCCTCCTGGCATTTCACACTGCCACCCAGCTCTGTGTCATCGGCATATTTGCTAATGTTACTTTTAATCCCTTCATCTAGATCATTAATGTATATTGTAAACAGGTGCGGTCCCAGCACCGAACCTTGAGGTACCCCACTGGCACAGCCTGCCATTCCGAAAAGGACACATTAATCGCTACTCTTTGTTCCTGCCCGCCAGCCAGGAAACTGGCTCTCCCTTGTCCATTTCTTACCAGGACCACACACGCTATTCCAACTGGTCAAACCAGCAGTTTATAAACCTGCCAGAAGAGCTCTCTGCGCCTGTATTCTGTGCTCCAGCTGATGACAGCAAACATGCAAACTGTCGATGTCCACTGTTTCCTCTTTATATTCAAGGTTGTTCATTAGTTTGCAGATATCATCAAAATTGGGGGTAAAGTAGGGTTATATAAATTTACAAGAAGACTGAGACAAATGTGGAAAGTGCTCCAAAGAATGGGACTGTGTGTGACTCAAGGAAATGGATAGTCAGTGATCCAGAGGGCCAGACATTTTTTGAGTCAAGGTAATGGTGAGTCTGTGACCCAGGGGAGTGGACAATGCGCGTCTTGAGGTAAAGGTCAGTCTGTGACCCAGGGGGCCGGACACTTTGTCACAACGAACGGAGTTAATGTGATCGAGAGAATCAGGCAGCGTGCAATCCGGTGGCGGAACTGGGTGTGACACCGGTAACTAAACATTGTGTCCCAGGGAGAATATTCTTGTGGAAAATAATCTCAGGGATATTTCCCGGTATCACCTGAGACCGGTCCATTAAGATTCCCTGGTTATCAGTACGTTCAATTCCCGTTCTTTTTCTGGGAGTGGATGCGTCGAGTCGCTGGCTTATCGGGATTATTCCTGGCAGGAGGTATGGTTCACGTTCCCCCGCACTGTCCCACTCCAATTCTGGTCAGCCAGAGTCTCGGCTCCAATGTTTAATGGTTCTGGGAATGAACTCGCTGGAATTTAGAGAGATGGGAGTGTGGGATTGTGTGTATCTCATTGAACCCTTTCAAATTCTGAAAGGTCTAGAGCGAATAGATGTGGAAAAGATGTTTCCCATGGTGGTTAAGTCTACGATCAGTGGGCACAGACTCAGAATAGAGGATCTTACATTTAAAACAGAGATGCAGAGACATTTCTTTTGCCAGTGGGTGATGAATTTGTGGAATTTGTTACCACCAGCAGCTGTGGAGGTCGGGTCGTTGGGTCGTTACTTACGGCACAGATTGACAGGTTCCTGATAAGACACAACATCAAATTACAGGGAGAAGGCGGGAATCTGGGAATCTGAGCGTATAAAAAGGATCAGCCATGATTGAATGGCAGAGCAGATTTGATGGCCCAAATGTCCTAATTATGTTCTCATTGTAGCCACCAATTGCCAATCCTTGCTCTGCTCGGATCTAAATCATTCTAGTATGACCTGCAATTCATAATTTATTTCAGGTGGGAAACCCAATTGGTTACGGAAAGCATTGGAGAGACTTTTACCAGGCAAATCATCGAGGGAAGATGATTGGAACACGGGAAGCAAGGTATCAATACAGGGTCAGATTGAGAGCAATGTCCCAATGGAATGCGATCCGGCAGAAGAGGAGGAGGAGCAAATTCAGCCCAGTGGCATCAGAGATACTGATCAGGAATCTGGAACCTGCACAAGTGAGACGACCGCCTGTCTGCTTGGAAGCTCATTAAACACGGAATTGTCAAATCGCCAACAAAGAACGGGTGAGTGAAATATCAGGGTGGTGTGCTCGCAGAATGCGGGAGGGAGGATGTGTTTCCTTGTTGGGGGGTTGGTCAGGGAGGGCAAATGTGTGTGTGTGCTACAACTGTTTCAGTCAGGCACCTGCTACCCCACTACAGGAAATGTACAGCCTGCTCTGTGGATTTCCAGGATGTGTATTGCAGGAAATGCAGCTACCCAGTTAAGAGAGCATCTCTGCGATATGAATTGAAGGAAATATATTCTCCAGGATGCTGAGAGCATCTCTGGGAAACGACTCTCATTGACAGGCCCAACATTTATTCCCATCCTAAATTGAAATATTCCTGTTCCTGGTAGTTCAGTGTCTTGCATTTGGGTCCGCTCCCAACGCCCCACCTGCCCAACCCATGAAAGATTCGTATCCTTGCGGGTGAGTTAGCCGACTGGATATGGAACTGGTGAGGTGGATGGGATCAAAGGGTTAATAATAGAGTGCTAATCAGTTTGGAAGCTTGTGCCCAGTGGTGTGGATGGGTGCTATGCCCACTATTTGCTCTTTATATTAAAGGTTTGGTAGATAAAATTAGCGTTGTTCAATAGTTTTCAGATGACATTAACATTGGTGACATTGTGGGGGTAAGTGAATTTACAAGGAGACTGAGACGAACCTGAGAAGTGCTCCAAGGAATGGATTAACTTTGTAAAGTTAAACCAGGGCAGGAATTGCATGGTAAATTGTATGGCCTTGAAAAATGATGTAGCACAACGGGAGGTAGGGGACCAAGATTCCCTCAAACTGTTTATACACGTAGGTAGAGCAGAGCATAAATGTCTTTCAAATGGAAAAGGTACAGAAAACTTTCCTCCAGGGGACTGGACAGTGAATGTGTCAAGGCCGTGGTTAGTCTGTGATCTAGGGGACAGCACACTGTATGTTAAAGTGTACGGACAGTATGTGGTTCAGAGGATACGACTGTGTATAATCCGGTGGCTGATCTGTGTCTGACATTGCAGATCGGACTGTGTTCGTATCTAGGACGTATTTAGTCAGTGACCCAGGGGACTGGACGGTGTGTGACTCAAGGAAATGATTAGTCTGTGACGCAGGGGACCGGACAGTTTGTGACTCAAGTTAATGGTCAGTCTGTGACCCAGGGGGCCGGGCACTTTGACACTGCGGACGAAGAGTACGTGATCGTGTCATGGTTCCGGTCGGCCGTTCCCCTTTAACACTCCTTTCTCCCTGATCATGCCCCAATTTCAGTTAATTGCTGCTAGTTACCCAATTACCGTACATCCGGCTTTCAATCAGAGAATGGGAAATAAAAACGAGGACGACCCGATCACAGGTTGTCAGTTCGTTGGTCACTCCTTGTGTGATACTTCGTTCCCTATTCCGATTGGAATCGGCAATTCTAGGTTCCGCCCTGGTTCTAGAGAATCCCGTCTCCTTGTCAAGGTGCCCCTGGTTTTCTGCTCTACGTTCAAGTCCACGACAGCCTGTCCAACTGAGTCGACCTGCCAGTGTCATGCACTTGAGTTCTCCGCCGTCGCCGCTTGTAACAGAACGAACTGGACACTATGAACCCAGCAGACACGGATCCCGTACGGGAGGCCCTGACCAGCCAGGGCTACCTGTTGGACGCGTATGATCAACTGCTTCGGGAGATCACAGACAACCTTCGGACGCTAACCATGAACGTGCGGAATGTCAGTGAACGAATGGACCATGTCTCCGCTTTGGCCTCCCCACCCCCTCCAAGATCCCCAGCCACCCAAACTGCTCCACTCTGGATGGTTTCGGTCTCAGAGTCCACAATCCCATCCTCTCGAGAACCGCCTGTGCCCAAGCCTGAACCCTACGCCGGGGACCTAGGCAGGTGCCTGGCCTTCCTGCTCCAGTGCTCCCTGGTTTTCGATCTGCAGCCACGTCCCTACGCTTCCGACAGATCGAAGATAGCGTACATCATGGGGTTGCTTCGAGGGGAAGCCTTGGCTTGGGCAACCCGGTGTGGGATATCGGCCGGATGTTTGCTCCTCCTACCCCTCCTTTGTCGCAGCAATGAGAAAGGACGCCGCGAGACGACTGCTTGCTGTTCGCCAGGCTTCGCGAAGTGTGTCCAAGTATTCCATCGAGTTCCGGGCGTTGGCCGCAGACTCCCGGTGGAATGACGCGGCCCTACGAGAGGTGTTTCGGCAGGGCCTCTCGGATCAGATCAAGGATGAGTTGGCCGCGAGAGATGACACGGACAGTCTGGACTCTCTGATCTTGCTAGCCATCCAATTAGACTACCGACTTCAGGAGCGTCACAGAGAGAAGACCAGTCGCCCCGGTCCTCGAGGAAGTCATCGGTCCACCTTGCCCGCCTCAGCCAGGTCCCTTTCCCCAGCCGCTCCCCATGTGGCTTCTGCTATCCCTGTCCCCACCCCCCTGGGGAGGAACCGATGAAGCTGGGACGGAACCGGCCCTCGTTGGCCGAGCGGACGCGCAGGTGGAGAGCTGGGGACTGTTACTATTGCGGCCAACAAGGCCACTTCCGGGATACCTGCCCTCGGCGGCCAAAAGGGGCGCGCTCACCAGTGAGAAAGGGAGCCCTGGTGAGTCGAATGATAGTCCCTTTAGCACCCCCGACGTGGGAGCAGATCCCAGCAACCGTGAAATACCAGCCTCAGTCCCTGTCTCTATCTGCTCTGGTGGATTCCAGTGCGGAGGGCAACCTGCTGGACGAGGAGATAGCCACCCAGGCCGGAATACCGCGGGAGCCGTTGACCACCCCGCTGGAGGCCCGGGCCCTAGACGGGAAACTGCTTGCTCGGGTGACCCACTGTATGCCACCCCTGACCTTGATTCTCTCTGGCAATCATCGGGAGGAAGTTTCAGCCTCATTCATTCATTCCAAGCCCCGGTAGTCCTAGGGTACCCATGGCTGACCAAGCACAATCCCCATATTGACTGATCTACCGGGAGGATAGCGAATGGAGCCATACCAACTGCCTCCGGTCGGCCCTGTCTCGCAGAGAAGCTACCATGACCCCACCTGTTTTGGAACCCCTTGACTTGTCCCGGGTCCCCAAGGAGTACCATGACTTAGCAGAGGTGTTCAGCAAACAGCGGGTCCTTTCGCTCCCCCCGCTCCGCCCATACGATGGTGCAATCGACCTTCTCCCCGGGGCCTCGTTACCGACCAGTCGCCTGTATAATTTGTCCCGGCCTGAGAAAGAAGCAATGGAGAAATATATTAGTGAGTCTCTCGCGGCGGACATGATTCGACCCTCATCCTCCCCGGTGGGCGCTGGATTCTTCTTTGTGGGGAAGAAGGATGGCTCTCTCCGTCCCTGCATCGATTACCGAGGCCTAAATCATATCACCATTAAGAACAAGTACCCACTGCCTCTTATAAGTTCTGCGTTCGAGCCACTTCATGGAGCCACCATCTTCTCGAAGTTGGACCTCCGAAACGCCGACCACTTGTTCCAGATAAGGGAGGGGGACAAGTGGAAGACAGCTTTCAATACCCCGTTAGGCCACTTCGAGTATCTAGTCATGCCTTTCGGCGTCACAAATGCCCCCGCCTTTTTTAAGCCTTGGTTAACGATGTCCAAAGAGACTTCATTAACCGCTTCGAGTTTGTCTACATGGATGACATCCTGATCTTTTCCAGTAGTTCCCAGCAACACGTGCATCATGTCCGTCAAGTCCTGCAATGGCTGTGGGAGAATAAATTATTCGTGAAGTAGGAGAAATGCGAATTCCACGTCCCCTCAGTCAGCTTCCTAGGTTGTATCATCGAGAGGGGACAGGTGAGAGCTGATCCCGAGAAGATCCGGGCTGTGGCGGAGTGGCCCAAACCCACGGACCGCAAGCAACTCCAACGGTCCTTAGGGTTTGCGAAATTCTATCGCCGGTTCATCTGAAACTACAGTCAGGTGGCGGCCCCCCTTACCCGAAATGTATAATAATGTATCTTGGTAAAAGGAACGATAGGGCCGACTATTATCTAAATGGAGAGAATGCTCAAACCAGAGGTACGGAGGGTCTTCGGAGTCCTCGTGCAGGACTCCCAGAAGATTAATTTACAGCTTCGGTCTGTGGTAAAGAATGGAAATGCATTGTTGCCATTTATTTCTAAGGGAATAAATATAAAGACAAGGAGATCATGCTGAACCTTTATAAGACACTAGTCAGGCTGAACTAGGAGTATTTTCAACAGTTTTGGGCCCCATACCTCAGAACGGTTGTACTTTCATATGAGGAGCGTTTGGCAGCTTTAAGCCTGTACTCCCTGAAACGTCGAAAAATGCGGGGGGGGATCTCATTTAATCTTACCGGATGTTGAAAGGTCTAGATTGGGTAGATGTACAGAGGATGCTTCCTATGTTGAGGGCATCCAGAAGTAGAAGGCGCAGCGTCAAAATTGAGGGGTGACTGTTTAGAAAAGGGTTTAGGATTATTTTTTTTTAAAGTCAGAGAGTAGTAAATCTGCGGATTGCTCTTTCACAGACTATGATGGAGACCAAGCCCGTGCATATATCCAAGGCACTAGCTGATTGTTTCCTGATCAGTCAGGGAATCAAAGGATATGGTGAGAAGGCAGCTGTATGCTGTTGAGTTGGATCCAGGATCAGCTATCATGGAATGGTGCAACAGGCACGATGGACTGAACGGCTTAATTCTACTCCTTATGTCTTATGATCTAAATATTTCTACCAGCTTCAGTGATGTGTTGTTTGGCTCTTTGACCTGAGGTTTCACTTTGCAGATAGCAAAACAACTGAAATGGGAGGGACATCTGCTAAAACTCACCCTGAAAACTTGTCGCAAGGGGAAGTTGATGTTTCTACAAAATCGAAGCCCTCTGGAAGCTTCGAACATGGAGCAGGTTAGTAGATTGCAAATTGTTTCAAATTAAACTTTTAGCAGTCACTCAAGCATTACTTAAAATCTCTTAATAATTCTGAAATTGGTGAACACACAACAGACTTTGTGAACATATTCCTCAAAGAGCAGGCATGTTTCAGTACTCTGCAGGACTGTTTTAGAAAATGTAGCTGTTGAAATAGATGAGTGAGAGTCAGTGGGCATGGCATAGAATTTATTTCTTCCTCCCTTCCTTCCTTTACGACACGACACAACAAGTCCTTGCCACCAATTATACGCTAGTGAACATTTAAACTACTAGCACAAACATCTTTGTAATGTGGGAGCAAACTGGAAACACGAGTCGTCACAGAAAGAAACATATAAGCACCTCAGACGACAGCGGGATTTGAACGCAGGTCACTGTGGCTGTAGAACATTCTGCTAACCATTATGTTACCATACCGCCCTAAACTAAATTCCTAATCAATTCAACTTTAATCTCTAACTCGAGACTTCAGATCCAGGCAATATCGTTGTAAATTTTCTCTGCACTCTTTCAATCATATTGATATCTTTCCTGTCGCTATGTGACCAGAACAGCACACACTGCTCCAAATTGGGCCTCACCAATTTCTTTATGCACTTCAACATAACATGTCAACTCCTTTACTCAATACTTTGATCAATGAAGCCCAATGTGGCAGAATCTCTGGTTTCACACAGTCTACCTGCGATATCATTTCCAACGATTTATCCCAGATCCACCTATCCTACCACACTTACAGTGTCCTGTTGTTCACTGTGTAATTATTACCCCCAGTTGTCCTTCCAAAGTGCATATTTATCTGCATTAAAAGCCATGTGCCATTTTACTGTCTCTTTTCTCGGTAAACCCCTCCTGCACCCTCTCCAGATGAGTTGCATCCTCCCCAAATGGAGGCAAGTTGAATTGCGTGAACTCTCCCGACTGTGGCATAATCATCAATGTGTGAATTGTTCAACCTGAAAAAGGTGACGTCCTGGGATTGTGCAGCACATGGTTGGGAAGGGTGTGTGTCCGGAAGGATAGGGCAATATGTGAAACGGTGAAAGCAGGGTGCCGGGAATGAAACATCGTGAGACCCTGCGAGTGTGTGGGGCCTGCCAATGAGACATTAGGCAACTCGTATAGGATGGTGTCCTGGGAGATGAGATTACCAAATTAGACTTGGAAGGCTAATGGGAGGTGGGTAAAAGAGACTGTGAGAGGGAGGCAGACTACCTTTGGATTGACACACTGGGGAGATGCTGATACAACAGCCTGTTTCTCAGGCAGGGCTGCAAATGAAATCTCCCGCAGTACAGGCTGCTACCAGTGATCATCACAGGATACCTGCAGATGGCCAATTTGGGAACAGGAATACAACTGAGCAGAGTACATGGGTATAGAGCAAGGGTTCCCGACCTGTGGTCCATAGACCCCTCGGTTAATGTTAGGGACCCATTCTATAATAAAACTTGTGACCCCCTCGTTCAGAGTAGTGGGGAAGCTGTTTCCAGAAGACTTGAAGAAATTTTCAGGAAGATGGTTGCTGGAAACAGGAATGCCAGAGGGGTTGAAATGTTAGCTGTTAATTTCAAATTTCCAATTTAATTATATGCCAATGATTACTTTTGCCCAAAAGAACATTTCCCTCAGAAATGTGGGCTTCTCATATCGTAAATAAAGATGCACAAATGTCCATGTCAACTGAGATTATACCCGGCCATTGTGGGACCTGAGTTTATCTAAAATTATTTCCATTATCTCATTGCTATATTCGAAAGTTCACACCTGCTTCAAGAGCTCAAAAATTACACCAGTGCCCAAGAATAACATGGTGAGATGTCTTAACATCTTTCGTCCATGAGGGCTCATATCTAATGTGTTGAAGTTATTTTAGAGGTTAGTTATGGTTGGAGTCAGTTCACGCTTCAGCAAGAACATGAATCCGCTGCAAATGGCCGATCTCCACAATAGGTCTCCGGCGGATATGATCTCATTGTGTCGCCATGTGGCCAAGGAGCATCTCGACAATACAAATACCTATGCTATGACTCTGTTAGTGAATTACAGCTCAGCATTTAACACTATCATTCTTACAGCTCTGATTGAAAGCATCCAAAACCGAGGCATCTGTATCACTCTCTGCAGCTGTATCCTCAACTTCCTAACCGGAAAACAAAACTCTGTGCGCATTTGGAATGCAGTGCCTATAAAATATTCACCCACTCCTCACTTGGAAGTTTTCATGGTTTATTGTTTTATAGTGGATTTAATGTGGCTTTTTTTGACACTGGTCGACATAAGTAAAGACTCTTTCATGTCAAAGTGAAAACAAATCTCCACAAAGTAATCTAAATTAATTAGAAGTATAAAAGACAATAATAATTGATGGCATAGGTGTTCATCCTCTTTAATATGAATCACCAAATCATCACTCGTGCAGCCAATTGATTTTAGAAGTCACGTATTCAAGGTGTTTCAGTTGCTTGTAGTAAAACTACACCTGTATATGGAAGATCCAACTGCTGATGAGTCAGTATCTTGGCAAAAACTACACCATGAAGACAAATAACACAACATGAAGACATTCCAAGGAAGTCCGGGAAAAGTTTATAGAACCGCAGAAAGTGGATACAAGGCTATTTCCAGGTCACTGAATACCCCTTGGAGTACAGTTATATCAATAATTATGAAATGGAAAGAAAATGGCACAGCTGTACATTTGCCTAGAAAAGGCCGTCATCGATAACTGAGTGCCTGTGCAAAAAGTGGATCATTGAGGGTGGCCACCAAAAGTACTTTAACAACTCTGGAGGAGTTACAAGCTTCAGCGGCTGAGATGGGAGGGACAGTGCATACAAAAAATCTTGTCCAGGTGCTTTACCAGTCGCAGCTTTATGGGAGAGTGGCAAAGAGAAAGCTGCTGTTGAAAGAAACTCACATGAAATCTTTGCTAGAGTTTGCCAGACGGCAAGTTGGGTAGGGGACTCTAAAATCAACTTGCAGTAGGTTTTATGGTCTGGTGAAACCAAAATTCAACTTTTTGGCAATCAGACTAAATCTTATGTTTGGCATAAGCAAACACAGCACATCATCAAGAACAGTCCATTCCTGCTGTGATGCATGGTGGTGACTTCATCATGCTATGGGGATGCTTCACTGCAGCAGACCCAGGAAAGCTCGTGAAGGTAGAGGGTACAATGAATGCAGCAACATACACGGAAATCCTGGAGGAAAACCTGATAAAGTCTGCAAGGGTACTGTGACCTGGGAGATTTCTTTGCCAGCATGAAAATGACCCAAATCATCTTAAGACATCAGTGTCCCCAGATGTGCAAGGCTGATAGAGACCAACCCACGCTGACTCAAGGCTGTAATTACTGCCAAAGTTGCATTTGCTAAATACTTCCTGAAAGGGTGAATAATTATGCAATCAATTATTTTGTGATTAATAATTGTAATAACCTTAGACCAATTTATAGAAATGTGTTTCACTGTGACACAAAATCGTCTATTCTGTTGATTAGAGTCAAAATGCGAAATTAAATCCATTGTGATTCAATGTTGTAAAACAGAAAAGCATGAAAACTTCAGAGAGAGGTGAATACTTTTTAAAGGCACTGTAACATCTCCGCCTCACTCACAATCAACATTGGTACACCACAGTGGTGTGGACTTAACCATTGTTCTATACTGTCTGCATCCATGACTGTGTGACTAGGCACATCTCAAATGTCATCTAGAAAATTTGCTGATGATATCACCATTGTTGTCAGAATCTCAGATGAATACGAGGGGGCATACAGGAGCGAGAGGTATTGCTGGTGTCGCTGCTTTCCCTGAACAACCTTTCACTGAATGGCAGTAAGGCCAAAGAACTTACTCTGGACTCCAGAAAGGGTAAAATGAGGGAATACACAAAAGTCCTCATAGAGGGATCAGAAGTGGACAGAGTGAACAATTTCAAGTTCCTGGGTGTTACTATGTCTGAGGGCCTAACCTGGACCCAGTGGCTATACTTCATCAGAATTTTGAGGAGATTTGGGATGTCACAAAAAACAGTATTGTGCAAATTTCTAGACGTACGATGCTAGGCATTCTAACTGGCTGCATCACTGTCTGGAATGGGGGAGGGTGTTACTGCACAGGATCAAGGTAAGCTGCAGAGAGTTGTAAAATTAGTCAGCACCATCGTGGGTACGAGCCTCCATAGTATCAGGGATATCTTCAAGGAGCGGTGCTTCAAAGACATGGTGTCCATCATTCAGGACTTCCACTACCAGCAGAAAAGAGCAACAGAAGCCTGAGGGCCACACTCAATGTTTCAGCAATAGCTTCCTACCCGCAGCCATCTTATTTCTGAAAGAATATTGAACGCATGATCAGTAATTAAATATTTTTTTAAAATTGAACTACCTACTTAATTGAACTATTTCAGATGTATAGACTGCAATTCAGTTTTTTTCCCCTCTATTATGCATTGCACTGTACCGATACAACAAAGTTAACAAGTTCACGACATATGCCAGTGTTCTTGAACCTGACCTCGGATTCTGTTTCCGATATGAATAAAATTGCCAAGGCATTGCAGGAATTGTATAAACGGTAAGTACATGGTTTGGTCTAGATGGTCAGTATCTACATGATGGGCTGAAGTGCCTGCGCATTATGACTCTACCTCCCTGACAGAGAGCAGTTTGAAGATGAGGAATGAGCAGAATTCAAAGCAGTGTCTTACTTTTGATGATAATCAGCTAATCCTCATTCTGTTTATTGCAGAGAGCCAGAAGGTTGAAAACCCCATCCCCAACATGGCTGAAGGCGTGAATATGGATGGGGATCCAGTGAGATCCAAAGCAGGAGAGGACACAGGTACGTTACAGAATACTTTTAAAGATAAATGTTGCCTTGACATCAGTTCCAAATTTAATGCCTAGGCCTGCAATTCGCAGGAATATAGGGAAGAGGTAACGGCTGAGAAATAGAGAGGTAACTTCTACATGTCACTGCTTGAGTAATTTTATGGATAATGACTTGGACTGCCATGTGTGTAAAAACTATGAATGAGATAGAGATTGTCAAGTGTGTTCAAATAATTTTCCTTAATCAAATAAGCTGTGTAACGGAGCAGCCCACCGATTTAACCTAACGTAATCAGGGGGCAAATTACAATGACTAATTAAACTAAACACCGGTACGTTTTTGGATTGTAAGAGCAAACCAGAGCACCCAGAGAAAACAGTTGTGCACACGAGTTGGAATGGACAAATGTGCTCAGAGAGGACGCCAGAACTGAACTCCAAATTAAGATGCCCCGAGCAGCATTAGTGTCACATTAACGGCTGCACTATGGCAGCACCCCTGATATTGTTCCATTGTTTGAGAAAGGCTCTAAAAATAATCTGAGGAAGTATGATGGACGTGCTATCAATATTGACTAAGTTATTGGAAGTACTCTAAGTAATAGAATTTTTTATGGACAGAGACCGATTACGGATATTCAACATGGTTGTGTGGTGGTATGTGTGGAAACTATGAGAGAGGAGGTTAGTTCACCAGTAGAGCAAGTAAGTAGACAGTGTGTGAGGGAGGAAAGGCAGGTGATGGAGAAGGGATGCGCTCAGCCCGAAGTTGTAGGGGAGAAGAAAGAAAAGGATAATAAATTTGAATGCATTGCTAGGGATGAAAAGAGAGGAGGAGGCGGAGAGTATCTTAAATGTATCTATTTTAATGCTAGGAGCATTGTAAGAAAGGTGGATGAGCTTAAAGTGTGGATTGATACCTGGAATTATGATGTTGTAGCTATTAGTGAAACATGGTTGCAGGAAGGGTGTGATTGGCAACTAAATATTCCTGGATTTAGTTGCTTCAGGTGTGATAGAGTAGGAGGGGCCAGAGGAGGAGGTGTTGCATTGCTTGTCCGAGAAAATCTTATGGCGGTGCTTTGGAAGGATAGATTACAGAGCTCCTCTAGGGAGGCTATTTGGGTGGAATTGAGGAATGGGAAAGGTGTAGTAACACTGATAGGAGTGTATTATAGGCCACCTAATGGGGAGCGTGAGTTGGAAGAGCAAATGTGTAAGGAGATAGCAGATATTTGTAGTAAACACAAGGTGGTGATTGTGGGAGATTTTAATTTTCCACACATAGATTGGGAAGCTCATTCTGTAAAAGGGCTGGATGGTTTAGAGTTTGTGAAATGTGTGCAGGATAGCTTTTTGCAACAATACATAGAAGTACCGACTAGAGATGGGGCAGTGTTGGATCTCCTGATAGGGAATGCGATAGGTCAGCTGACAGATGTATGTGTTGGGGAGCACTTCGGGTCCAGTGATCACAATAGCATTAGCTTCAATATAATTATGGAGAAGGACAGGACTGGACCTAGAGTTGAGATTTTTGATTGGAGAAAGGCTAACTTTGAGGAGATGCGCAGGGATTTAGAGAGAGTGGAATGGGTCAAGTTGTTTTATGGGAAGGATGTAATAGAGAAATGGAGGTCATTTAAGGGTGAAATTATGAGGGTACAGAATCTTTATGTTCCTGTTCGGTTGAAAGGAAAGGTTAAAGGTTTGAAAGCGCCATGGTTTTCAAGGGATATTAGAAACTTGGTTCGAAAAAAGAGGGATGTCTACAATAGATATAGGCAGCATGGAGTAAAGGAATTGCTCGAGGAATATAAAGAATGTAAAAGGAAACTTAAGAAAGAGATTAGAAAAGCTAAAAGAAGTTACGAGTTTGGTTTGGCAAATAAGGTGGAAGTAAATCCGAAAGGCTTCTACAGTTATATTAAAAGCAAGAGGATAGTGAGGGATAAAATTGGTCCCTTAGAGAATCAGGGTGGTCAGCTATGTGTGGAGCCGAGGGAGATGGGAGAGATTTTGAACGATTTCTTCTCTTCGGTATTCACTAAGGAGAAGGATATTGAATGGTGTAAGGTGTGGGAAACAAGTAAGGAAGTTATGGAACCTATGACAATTAAAGAGGTGGAAGTACTGGCGCTTTTAAGAAATTTAAAAGTGGATAAATCTCCGGGTCCTGACCGGATATTCCCCAGGACCTTGAGGGAGGTTTGTGTAGAGATAGCAGGAGCTCTGACGGAGATCTTTCAGATGTCATTAGAAACAGGGATTGTGCCGGAGGATTGGCGTATTGCTCATGTGGTTCCATTGTTTAAAAAGGGTTCTAGAAGTAAGCCTGGCAATTATAGACCTGTCAGTTTGACATCAGTGGTGGGTAAATTAATGGAAAGTATTCTTAGAGATAGTATTTATAACTATCTGGCTGGACAGGATCTGATTAGGAGTAGCCAGCATGGATTTGTGCGTGGAAGGTCATGTTTGACAAACCTTATTGAATTTTTTGAAGTAGTTACGAGGAATGTTGACGAGGGTAAGGCAGTGGATGTAGTCTATATGGACTTCAGCAAGGCCTTTGACAAAGTTCCACATGGAAGGTTAGTTAAGAAGGTTCAGTCGTTAGGTATTAATGCTGGAGTAATAAAATGGATTCAACAGTGGCTAGATGGGAGATGCCAGAGAGTAGTGGTGGATAATTGTTTATCGGGATGGAGGCCGGTGACTAGCGGGGTGCCTCAGGGATCTGTTTTGGGCCCAATGTTGTTTGTAATATACATAAATGATCTGGATGATGGGGTGGTAAATTGGATTAGTAAGTATGCTGATGATACTAAGGTAGGAGGTGTTGTGGATAATGAGGTGGGTTTTCAAAGCTTGCAGGGAGATTTATGCCGGTTAGAAGAATGGGCTGAACGTTGGCAGATGGAGTTTAATGCTGAGAAGTGTGAGGTTCTACATTTTGGCAGGAATAATCCAAATAGAACATACAGGGTAAATGGTAGGGCATTGAGGAATGCAGTGGAACAGAGAGATCTAGGAATAACAGTGCATAGTTCCCTGAAGTTGGAGTCTCATGTAGATAGGGTGGTGAAGAAGGCTTTTGGAACGCTGGCCTTTATAAATCAGAGCATTGAGTACAGAAGTTGGGATGTAATGTTAAAATTGTACAAGGCATTGGTAAGGCCAAATTTGGAATATTGTGTACAGTTCTGGTCACCGAATTATAGGAAAGATATCAATAAATTAGAGAGAGTGCAGAGACGATTTACTAGGATGTTACCTGGGTTTCAGCACTTAAGTTACAGAGAAAGGTTGAACAAGTTAGGTCTCTATTCATTGGAGCGTAGAAGGTTGAGGGGGGATTTGATCGAGGTATTTAAAATGTTGAGAGGGATAGATAGAGTTGACGTGAATAGGCTGTTTCCATTGAGAGTAGGGGAGATTCAAACGAGAGGACATGATTTGAGAGTTAGGGGGCAAAAGTTTAAGGGAAACACGAGGGGGTATTTCTTTACTCAGAGAGTGATAGCTGTGTGGAATGAGCTTCCTGTAGAAGTAGTAGAGGCCAGTTCAGTTGTGTCATTTAAGGTAAAATTGGATAGGTATATGGATAGGAAAGGAGTGGAGAGTTATGGGTTGAGTGCGGGTAGGTGGGACTAGGTGAGATTAAGAGTTCGGCACGGACTAGGAGGGCCGGAATGGCCTGTTTCCGTGCTGTGATTGTTATATGGTTATATGGTTATATGGTCATGTCTATCCAATCTTATAGATTATTTGAAGAATATACCAGGATGTTTGATGGAGGAAAGGAGTAAATATCTATTTGGAACTTGGCAAGCACTTTTATAAGGTTATGCATGGGAGTTCAGTCAAGAAGGTTCAGTCACTTGGCATTCAGAGTGAGAATATCAGTTGGATTAGACATTGGATTTGTGGCAGAAGCCAAACAGTGGTTGTAGATAGTTGGCTCTCGAATTAGTGGCCGGTAACTAGTTGTCTGCTGTAAGGATTGGTTCAGGTTCCATTGCTGATTGCATCTATATAAAGGATCTGGATGTTGATGTGGTAAAGTGGATTTACAAGCTCGCAGATGACACCAAGATTGGTGGTACATATGCGGGGGAAAAGGCTGTCAATGTTTCCAGCTGGCTCTGGACCAGATGGAATTTGGTTGAAAATAAATTGCAGATGGAATTTCATGCAAAGATGTGTAAGGTGTTGCATTTTTAGAAGACAAGCCATGGTAGGTTTACAAAGCAAACCTTCAGGACACTGAAGAATGCTATAGAATGGAGCGATCTGAGAATACAGATACACAGAACCTTGTCAGTGGTATCACAGGTAGATAAGGTTGTAAAGAAAGCTTTTGGCACATTGGCCACTTTAACGGAGGACTAATTTGGAGTACTGCGTGCAATTCTCGTCACCAACATACATGAAGTGCATCAACAGGATTAAAAGACTGCAGAAAAATATACAAAGATATTGCCGGGATATGAGGACCTGGTTTGTCGGAAAAGGTTGAATTGATTTGGACTTTAATCCCCAGAGCAAAAGAGAATGAGAGGAGATTAGATAGAGCTATAGAAAATTATGAGAAGTATAGACTGGAATTTGTTAATGAATTAAAGATTAATGGTGAAATCTTTAAAGGGAACAAGAAGAGAATCAGCTTCACTCAGACTGTGGCGAGAGCGTGGAACTCGGTGCCTGCGGAAGCGGTGAATGTCGGTACGATTTCAACATTATATGAATTCAATATAGTACATTAGGTACATGAATGGGAAGAACATAGAATGCTATGTTCTAGGTGCAGGTCGATAGGACTAGGCAGATTAATATTTTGGCAAAAGGGCCTGTTTCTGTGCTGTAGCGTTCTATGATTCTACGGAATGTCTGGGGAGGACTGAGGACTTGGGTGTGCATTAATGTGGTGACTGGGAAAACAGGTTTCCCGACAAATTGACCCAGTAACAGGAGGTCACCCAGACTGGAGTGATGATGATGTGCAGGTCAGACAGTTCTAAAGGAGACACGTTAGGATTTGGAATCCATAATCATCCGAATAGATGGAGAGTTCTCCAGAGAACAGGAGAAAAATGGAGATACTCACAGATCACTACAGCACTTTGCTCAGTCTAGTCCATGCCTCAGTAGACAAGCTGTTGAGTCTGCCTTGTCTGAGCTTTTGTCATGGTCCGGTCTGTGAAGTCCGCCTTCCAGGTTTTCTGGGTTTCCCTTGTTCGGTTGGGTGCTCTAATTGAGGCACCTGATTCTCATTTTGGGCTGGCAACATAAATAGCTCCCAGGTTCAGGTTCATTTGCTGGACTATCCCTTCACTTTTGTCCTGAAGCCTTGCCTGTATCGCTGTCAAGTTCTACCGCTGGAGCAAGAACGGAACCTTGCTGTATCTAGATAAGTAACTGGCTACCGTTGTTTGGTACGGTCTCTGTGTCCACGTCTTTGCTATGTAGGTCCAGCCATTTGCCGCTACCTTGAGTTGAAAACTCTCTCTGTGTTCTGTGTACGAGTCCAGGCCCTAAGTCCTGCTCCCTCGGAGGGGTCCTGACTCTGTGTAGAGCCCCGGTTCCAAGTCTTGTTCTTAAGCAGGGGTCCTGGCTCTGTGTTCCTGTTCTCTCAAGACCAAGGCTCTGTGTTCTGGTGTCCCAAGATCAAATCAAGGCTTCAGGTTCTTATCCTGTCCATCTGCCTTGTCCCCAGTCCTGTAGCCACGTCTTGTCCTCGCCTGGTTCTAGGGTCGGAGTCCGAGTCAAGACCCAGGTTCTGGGTTCTTGCCCAGTGTCTGGCTCAGAGTCCAAGCCCAGGCTTGCAGTTGCCAGTTCCTTGTCCTATAAAAAGGGTTGCCAAGATATAGCTATTTATTGCCTTTCCTCCATCAAACTTCCGATTCAGTCACTTGGCACTTAGAATGAGATCATCACTTGGATTAGACATTGGATTTGTGGCAGAAGCCAGAGAGTGGTAGTAGGCAGTTGGCTTTCGGACTGGTGGCCGGTAACTCGTTGTCTGCTGCAAGGATTGGTCTACAGTCCGTTGTTGATTGCATCTATATAAAGGATCTTAATGATGATGTGATCAAGTGGATTAAGAAGCTTGCGCACGACACCGAGGTCGTTGTGTACGGCCAGGGAAAAAGGCTGTCAAAGTTTCCAGCGGGATCTGGACCAAATGACATTTGGTTGAAAATTACAGAATGAATTTCATGCAGAGATGTGTGAGGTGTTGCATTTTGCTAAAACAATCCAGGGTAGGATTACACAGCGAACGTTCAGGATACTGAGAACTGCTATAAAGTAGAGGGATCTGAGAATACAGATACACAGAACCTTGTAAGTGGTATCACAGGTTGACAAGGTCGTAAAACAAGCTTCTCGCACATTGGCCTACATAAATCAAAGTGTTGTGTTACAGGAGTTCTTAGTAGTGACAGGTTGCAAATGTTCTTGAATATTCCTGCCTGTTGGTTGGCACAGGTTTTCGGAACCTTACCAGGTACTCCATCGGGACCTTCCGCCTTGCGAGGTTTCACCCTCTTTAAAGACAGCCTGACATCTTGCCTCTGAGACAGAGATCACAGGGGTCTTCACAGCCGTAATTATACCCTCCCTTTCAAAGTGGGCATAGAAGGCGTTGAGTTCATCTGGTAATGAAGCATTGCTGCCATTCACGCTATTGGGTTTCGCTTTGTAGGAAGAATTGTCTTGCAAACCCTGCCAAAGTTGTAGCATCTGATGTTGCCTCCAACTGCATTCAAAATTGTCTCTCCGCCCTTGAAATAGCCGTCTCTAAATCATACCTGATTTTCTGGTACAGACCTGGGTGGCCAGAATTGAATACCAAATACCTAGCTTTCAGCAGACGATGTACCTCCTGATTCATCCACGGCTTTTGGTTTGGAAATGTACACTGCTTGTAGGCACACACTTGTCCAGAACGGTTTTAATGATGTCAGCTGCAACTGAAGCATACTTTGTTCCCCGCCAGATTTACCATTTACCACTCCACGTTGCTCACTGCTGTATTTTCATATTTCTATTCCCAGATCCCAAATCTACTATCTCAGATCTCCTGACCCAGTGCAAAGATTATCAACTGCTCCATCTGACCAATTTCTACCGAGAGAGACTGAAACCTGCGATTGAAGAACAGGTAGAAGGGCTTAGCTGGTCGTTGAGACAGGAAGGACAATTCAGTGAACGAGAACACGAGGTGATTGGGAGTAACCATTGGTATGCCGTTCATTTTAGTGGAAAGAGGGATGTGAGACAAAGGTCAGTCTGGCTCATCTTGTTTCTGTACACTGCAGTGATCATATTGATTACTGAACAATTTGTGCCCAAAACCTTCGCACCAGGGCTAAAATCAGTGAGGTAGAAAGGTCGAACTGCAGATTCAAACGTAATTCATCAGTCCAAGTATGCTGAGCTGAACACAATGGTGAGAGAAACGTAATTCAATGAAACAGCATCAGAAAGGAAAACCTAATTAAAATATCCATGAAGGCCTTTGGTCACATTCTGATTTAATTTCATTTCTCCTCATGCACGATACAGATATGTGGTTTTATGCTGCCATGTGTAGAAGGACACCTGTCCACCACATCAATATGGTCACATCACTCCCGTACACAGCCAGGTCCCTGGAATTTCGCCATTGTGTCATGGCCATAGATTTCGAATCACACAACAGGAAAATGGGCCATATCGCCCTAAATCTTTCCTATCACCTGTTTGTCCAATTATCTTCAACATTTCATAATTCAAACATTTATTATTAAAGTATGTTGCTAGCAAACAACCTTGAGATTTGCTTTCTTAAAAGCACTAAATAAATACAACGGAGCCTATTGTTACGTATTCAGGCAACAATAAATATATATGAGTTAGGCAAGGGTTTTTATAACAAATAACACGTTTATTAAACACTGAAAACAAACCCCCCAAAAGTAAACAAACATTAGCTTAACCGGAATTCAGCTGCTGTGCGGCAGATTCACAGTTCTTAACAACGTTGCAGTTCAAACTGTTCTTAAAGCGGTATTGAAAAAAAAAACAGTTCTTTAAAGCGGTATGCCGAAAGTTCAAAAGCTCACAGTCCATTTAAAAGGAGAGACTTTTTAAAAGCGATTTAAATTCTCTTCCACGTCGTTGTCCTTCGATTCCCCGTCGTCGAACTTTCCCACGAAGAATTTTATGGAATATAACGGCTTAAAGGCACTGACCTTCCTTCCACACTATTCTCAATCTCCCGCTATCCCAGCGGAGATTAACACGAGAACAGTCAACGAAATCTTTCCGAATGAGGATCAAATAAGGTCGAACTTTCCACCGTCGAAAATCGATTCTCCTCGATTTCTATTTTCCAAATTCATATCTTCACTCTCCATCAGCAAAGAAACCGCTGGCAATGACCTTTTAAACTTTAGGCATTATATAAAACTTCATTTTTCAACTAAACTGCGTCATCACATTAAATCACGCACTGACATGAAGTCATCTTGGCAAATCTAGCCACGAACAGCCCCACCTGACAGGGTGGGTCTTCCTTTTATACCCTGTAAAAAAAAACCTGTCACATGACCTCTACTGGCGGGAAAATGACTTCACTCCACCATCACAAGACCATTACCTGAAGTCCAGTATAACTTCAACCCCAGTCACGTGACAAGGGTACCACTGTCACCTGTCACTGGTACGTAACACTATTAATAAAAACTTACAACAAAGATCGCCAAACACCCAATATTTGAAAAACAGAACAGATCGTCCGAACACTAAAACTGAACATTTAACACTGAATACGAACCGTAGAGACCACAGCAATGAAGCCAGACTCCCGCTGCAGCCTGTCCTTGAGCACACACCAGATCGGCAGGTGTGAGTAACGTTCCGAAGCAGTGATCCAAACATCGACCCACCTGACACTCCAAGCAGTGAAATCCAAAACTTATTGATCTGGTCAAGCACTCAAAACGGCCAAACATTGGTTCATTCCTCGCTCTCTGGCCTGCTTCCTGTCAATTCCATCCGGCCCCAAGTTCACATCAGCAAGAGCCGTAGTGGACGTGTACTCTCGAGACTACAGCTCACCGAATTACAACACAGCACTGCATATACACCAGATCGTACAGTCGGTTCAAAAATAACAACTTGCAAATGAAAAACGTCGTAGTAATCGTAGTGCAGAAAAGTGTAGTTAGAGTTTTGTTTGTAGCCAGTAAAGCGTCGCTGTGACTCAGCAGCTCCATCTTCCCAGGACAATACGAATATAATAATGATATAGAATCTCATAACTAACTCAAAGGATTCATATAAGATCAAGGCACATCAGCCCGGGTCACCCGGGAGTATCCTCTAGAACAGTAAATGTCATGAACAGGAATTTGCCAAGTTGTCTCAGAGATGAGTCAAAGGACAATCCTCTAGAATCGAACCTAATTAATGTTCCAACTGTGCTATCTGTCAATGGAGATTGTCATCCCATGTACTTATGGGTGTGAATTGCTCACATGGAGCACATTCATGTCACTTCCATCATACTGAAAGAGACAGACCCAGACCAAAGCTCATTGTCCATGAGGAAATGTGTTGTGCACCAGCAGAGTTGTAATGAGACATAATCCACCAGTTAATGGCCAATGTCTACCTCACATTGCCATAACCAACAAAACCATGTAACAGGTCCACAGGCGTTATGAAGGAATGTGGCAGAGGAGATTATCTCACTCTGCGACAATAATATCGACTTGTAATTGTTTTCAGTTCGTGTTTCAGTTCCATTGTCTGAACCCATAGATTTACAGAATGGATCAGAAGACCGACCAGTGGTTGTCCTGGTGCTCTTCGGCAATGAGATTATTTGAACGTCCCATCCCTGAGCAAATATTTCCCTCATCATTCTGTGTCTGTCAGTCTATTCTTCACTGTTATTCTTCATAGAAAGTCACTGAGCTCGTGGAGTGGAGAAACCGGACAGAGAGTTCCAAACTCTTCTTCAGTCTGGTGATGGAGAAAGGCACTCAGGCCCGGAGGGTGATGTGGGAATCCTTTGTGGAAGTGAGGAAGGAGTTACCGAAGTTGGATAAGATACTGAAGGAAATCCAGGAACTCGGTACAGTGAAATAACACACTCTGCCCTACATCCGATTGAAACTTTCCAGATTTAACAATGCACGTTGGACCCAATTTCATGGAAGTTTTTCAATGTCAACAGGTCCTGATCCATATGAAGGCATGAATATCACCCGAGGCTTTCATGAGTTATCCTGGCAACTGAAGGGTAAGTGATGAAATAAAAGATTCAATCTGATTACTTGACAGAAATGATGCTGAATAGTGATTGCTCACAGATTGCTGAAACTAAGAGCCCAGCTGTCAGTGTTTGTGGAAAGGTGTGGTCTTGACTGGAAATCTCTATCAGTCAAATGGTATTCTGAGCTGAAGTTACATTTCAGACCATTTCTGACATCTGTGCAAATAACACAGTTCAATATTTCGGCTATTCAGCCATAAGAGTCACTCGGGCATCTACACCCAGCAAGGTCCGGCTGCCCAAGAAACCCCCAGACGTCACTGGCAGTCTGTTGTTTTGTTGTGAATATCAACAATGCTGGCTGTTGACACAGCAGCAAATCCCAGATTGTCTGAGGGCGGAAGAATCGTGAAGTTCTTCCATGTTTAGGACAAACATGGTAGAGTTGCTGTTAGAGTACTGCTTTCAGCATCAGTGATCTAGGTACAATTCCCGCTGAAGTCTGTAAAGAGCTTTTACTGTCACTCCGTGACCGCGAGGGATTCATCTGGATGCTGGGGTTTCTTCCCACATTCTGAAGATGGAGTCATAAAAAAGTACTGTACAGTATCAGGCCCATCTACCCATCTAGTCCATGCCGAACCACTTAAAATGCCTACTCTCAATTACCTCTGTCCATGTACCTATCCAAACCTCTTAAATGTTGAAATATGAGCTGTATGCACCACTTGTGCTGGCAGCTTGTTTCACACTAACAAACATCTAAGTTGAGGAGTTTCCCTATATATTCCCCTTAAAGTATTCACCATGGCCTCTAGTTGCAGTCCCACAAATTGTCATTGGAAAAAGCTTGCTTACATTTTCCCTATTTATGACTCCATTATTTTGTATACCTCTATCAATTCTACTGTCAATTTTCTGTGTTCCAAGGATTACAGTCCTATTCTATTCAAACTTTTGTTATAACTCAGGTCTTCCAAACCTGGCAACGTCCGTGCAAAATATTCACTGAACTCTTTGACCGTATTTCCATCTTTCTTGCAGGTCACCGAAACTGCACACAATACTCCAAACTAGGCCTCACCAATGTCTTGCACAACTTCAACATAACATCCCATCTCCTGTACTCAGTACTTTGATATATGAAGGCCAATGTGCCTAAAGCTTTCTTACATGTATTCCCAAATCTTTTTGTTCTATCACATTCCTCAGTGCCCCACCATTCACTGTGTAGGAACCTGGCAGGCCCTATCAAAGTGCAACACGTCACACTTGCCTGCATTAATTTGAATCTGCCACGTTCAGCCATTTTTTCTAACATTTCAGATTCCGCTGCGAGTCATGATAGGCTTCCTCTCTTATCCACTAGACCCCCAATATTTCTGTCACTGGAAATGTGCTGATCCAGTTAGCTACATTATAATCCAGATCTTTGATATAGCCGACAAACAAAACGGACCCAACACCAATTCCTGCAGTACACGTCACCTGTCTTGAGTCAGAGAGGCAACTCTCTGGATTATCCCTCAAAGCTAGTGTCTAGTCAAATTTACTACCTCATCTTGAATGCCGAGCAACCGAACCTTCTTGACAAAGCTCCCATGCAGGACCTTGTCAAATGCCTTCAAGTCCATGTAGACAACATCCACTGCCTGGCCTTTATCAACTTTCCTGGTAACTTCCTCTAAGAACTCTATAAGTTTGGTTAGACATGACCTATCACACATGAAGCCATGCTGACTATCCTCAATTGATCCGTGTCCAGGTGTACAGGTCAGTAGGTTAATTGGTCACATCGGTGTAATTAGGCAGTGTGGGCGCATGTGCTGGAAGGGGCTGTCTCTGTGCTGTTTCGCTAAAATTAATGAAGCACTTCCTTCAGTCCGAGTCCCAAACAGCAAAGGTTGCATGAATATGAAACTATATTTCATTTAATCCACATTACGACCATGGACTGAACAGACGTCTGGCAGGGTGTTGATGCACTGTAAAAGTGCAGGCAGCCCAGCCTGGATCTTATCACATTATGAAGCACCATACACTTCCCAGAGTGTACCGGTACATGGTCGACCACTGCATACACCCCTGGAGGTTTCCTCCTACACTGAACTCCCATGTACTCTTGACAGTGTCCTGATACCCCGAACCTCTCTTGTCTGTATTATATTCACAAAGCGCTTTTGCATTTTTCTAAACCATCATCATGTCATGTCCCAGACTGGTCTCATAATTACTTCGACTCTACTGTTCGTGAAATATTTTCTTTGCTTTATTTTAATTGTTTAATCTGAGAACACCACCTTTTATCAGTAAAACCATTGATATACCTTGATTTTCAATGTTCCTTACAATTTACTCCTTTTATGCCCACATTGGCCCCACACTTTTGAATGACTCCGGCTAACTGGGTGAAGAATTACCTTCAATCAGTGCTGTGGTATAGAATCCAGATCATCCCTCTCCTACTTCAGAATATCTATGTCCAATCCATC
This sequence comes from Hemitrygon akajei, assembly GCF_048418815.1. Classification (NCBI taxonomy): domain Eukaryota; kingdom Metazoa; phylum Chordata; class Chondrichthyes; order Myliobatiformes; family Dasyatidae; genus Hemitrygon; species Hemitrygon akajei. The sequence continues at coordinate 5,129,502 of NW_027331946.1, forward strand.
TGTTCCCCTTTCCATAACCGCTATGAAGCTTAGCTTCATTTTCCATATTTAAAATGCTTTATCTACATGAAAGAACAGGATCTCTCCTCAACACACATTACAATTTATATCCTCTTCAAGCGCTTAATAAAGGCAATACAGATTCATTTTAAGGGAAGTCGGAATCCACTTCTACGACGACAGTTTCACTCATAACAGCTCTGTGTGATATATGTACTCCTGTATCTCTGATAACTGTTCAGCGGTGTGCGGTATTTCTGAATCGAAGTGGTTGCACTCTTTCTGCAAGGAAGGGACGGAGTTTGTTTATAAGTTGACTTTCACTTCGCGGTTAAAGAGATAAACGTTCTATTCCAAATGTAGGTGTTTTCATTGAGATTTTATCTCAGATTTGTTACTTCAACAGATTTATTGTTTATTACGTTTATGGACAGGAGTTGGGAATCTAACTTCAATGCAGCTCGATGACCTTCATCTGGTCAGAGAGAGCGAGGAGCTGATAGATAGGAGCTATAGGCAGGTAGTCACACCGGGGCCTCGGGAGACAGGTAAGTGGGTAATAGTCAGGAGCGGGAAGGGCAAAAGTCAGATACTAGAGAGTACCCCTGTGGCTGTCCCTGTTAACAATAAGTATTCTTGTTTGAGTACTGCTGGGGGGTGGGATGTTTTTGGGGGAGACAACAGTGGTCGCGCCTCTGGCACAGAGTTTGGCCCTGTGGGTCAGAAGGGAAGGGAAATGAAGAGGATGGCAGCAGTGATAGGGGACTCTATAGTTACGAAGTTAGACAGAGGATTCTGTGGATGCAGGAAAGAAACGTGGATTTTAAGTTGCCTCCCAGGTGTCAAGGTCCAGGATGATTCTGATCTTGTCCACGATATCCTGAAGTGGGAAGGAGAACAGCCAGAGGTCGTGGTACACATTGGTAGCAACGACATAGGCAGGAAAAAGAGGAGGTCCTGAAAACAGACTACAGGGAGTTAGGAAGGAAGTTGTGAAGCAGGAATTCAAAGGTAGTAATCTCGGGATTACTGCCTGTTCCACGAAACAGTGAGAATAGAAATAGAATGGGGTCGAGTATAAATGCATGGTTGGCAGATTGGAGCGGGGGCAGGGATTCAGATTTCTGGATCATTGGGAACTCTTTTAGGGCAGGACGGATTGCATTAGAATCCCAGGGGGACAATTATCCTGGCAGGAAGGTTTGTATTGGGAAGAGTTTAAACCAGCATTACTGGGGAGTGGGAACCAAACTGAAGAGAAGGAGGGAGAGATGGTTGGCTCACAAATAGAGAAAGCTTGGAGACAGTGCGAGAGGGTGGATAGAAAGGTGATAGAGAAAGAATGCGCTCCGACCGATGGTTTGTGATGAGTCTATTTTAATTCAAGGAGTATTCTGAACAAAGCGGATGAGCTTAGAGCCTGGATCATTACTTGGAGCTATGATGTTATGGCCATTACACCGACTTGGGATGGCCCAGGGGCAGGAATGGTAACTTTGAGTGCCAGGCTTTAGATGTTTCAGAAAGGACAGTGAGGGAGGCGAAAGAGGTGGGGGCATAGCACTGCTGATCAGAGATAGTGTCTCGGCTGCAGAAAAGAAGGAATTCATGGAGGGATTGTCCATGGAGTCTCTGTGGGTGGAAGTTAGGAATAGGAAGGGGTCATTAGATCTACTGGGTATTTTGTTATAGACCATCCGATAGTAACAGGGACATCAAGGAGCCGGACAGGGAGACAGATACTTGAAAGGTGTATTAATAACAGGGTTGTCATGATGGGAGACGTTAATTTCCCAAATATCGATTGGCATCTCCCTGGAGCAAGGGTTTCAGATGGGGTAGAGTTTGTTAGGTGTGTTCAGGAAGCTTTCTTTACACAATATGTAGATAACCCTACTAGAGGGGAGGCAGTACTTAATCTGTTATTGGGAAATGAATCTGGCCCGGTATCAGGTGTCTCAGTGGGAGAGCATTTTGGAGATAGTGATCACAATTCTATATCCTTTACCATAGCATTGGAGAGTAAGGGGAAAGTTAGGAAAGCGTTTAATTGGGGTGAGGGGAAATATGAATCTATCAGGCAGGAACTTGGAAGCATAAATTGGGAACAAATGTTCTCAGGGAAATGTACGGCAGAAATATAGCAAATGTTCAGAGGATATTTGCCTGGAGCTCTGCATTGGTAGATTCCAATGAGACACGATACACGAACTGAGGTGTACAAAGGCTGCTATAAGTCTAGTCAAGAAGAAAAGAAAAGCTTACGAAAGGTCCAAAAAGGTAGGTAATGAATGAGATCCAGAAGATCATAAGGCTAGCAAGAAGGAGCTTAAAATGGAAATTAGGAGAGTCAGAAGGGTCCATGAGAAGGCCATAGCGAACAGGATTAAGGAAAACACCAAGGCATTCTACAAGTCTGTGAACAGCAAGAGGATAAGACACCAAATAATAGGACCAATCAAATGCGACAGTGGAAAACTGTGTATTGAACCGGAGGAGAGAGCAGAGGTACTTAATGAATACTTTGCTTCGGTATTCACTACGGAGAAGGATCTTGGCAATTGTAGGGGTAATTTACAGTGGAATGAAAAGCTTGAGCATTTATATATTATGAAAGAGGATGTGCTGGAGCTTTTGAAAAGCATCAAGTTGGATAAGTCACCGGGACCGGACAAGATGTTCCCCAGACTACTATGGGAGGCGAGGGAGGAGATTGCTGAACCTCTGGCGATCATCTTTCCATCATCAATGGGGATGGAAGACATTCCGGAGGACTGTAGGGTTGCGGTGTTGTTCCCTTGTTCAAGAAAGGGAGCAGAAATAACTCAGGAAATTATAGATTAGTGAGTCTTATTTCAAATGGTTCGTAAGTCGGTGGAAAAGATCCTGAGAGGCAGGATTTATGAACATTTGGAGAGGCAGAATATGATTAGGAACAGTCAATATGGTTTTGTGAAAGGCAAATCGTACCTTACAAGCCTGATTGAATTTTTTGAGGATATGACTAAACACATTGATGAAGGTAGAGCAGTAGATGTTGCGTATATGGATTTCAACAAGGCATTTGATAAGGTACACCATGCAAGGCTTATTGAGAAAGTAAGGGCATTTAGAATCCAAGAGGACATTGCTTTGTGGATCCAAAATTGGCCTGCCCACAGAAGGCAAAGAGTGGTTGTAGACGGGTCATATTCCTTATGGAGGTTGGTGACCAGTGGTGTGCCTCAGGGATTAGTTCTGGGTCCCATACTCTTCCTGATTTTTATAAATGACCTGGATGTGGAAGTGGAGGGATGGGTTAGTAAATTGGCCGATAACACAAAGGTTGGGTGTGTTGTGTATAGTGTGGAGGGTTGTCAAGGTTTACAACGGGACATTGATAGGATGTCTGGGCTGAGAAGTGGCAGATGGAGTTCAACACAGATAAGCGTGAGGTGGTTTATTTTCGTAGGTTAACTATGATGGCAGAAAATAGTATTATTGGGAAGACTCTTCGCAGCGTGGAGGATCAGAGGGATCTTGGGGTCCGAGTCCATAGGACCCTCAAAGCTGCTGCGCAGGTTGACTCTATGGTTAAGAAAGCATACGGTGCATTGGCCTTCATCAATTGTGGTATTGAATTTATGAGCCGAGAGGTAATATTGCAGCTACACAGGACCCTGGGCAGACCCCACTTGGGGTACTGTGCTCAGTTCTGGTTGCCTCTCTACCGGAAGGATATGGAAAGCATAGAAATAGCGCAGAGGAGATTTACAAGGATCTTGCCTGGATTGGGGAGCATGCCTTATGAGAATAGGTTGAGGGAACTTGGCCTTTTCTCCTTGGAGCAACAGAGGACGAGAGGTGACGTGATAGGGTATACACCGATGAGAGGCATTGATCGTGTGGATAGTCAGAGGCGTTTTCCTAGGACTGAAATTGCTAACATGTGAGGGCACAGTTTTAAGATGCTAGGAAGTAAGTACAGATGTCAGTGGAATGTTTTTTTACGTAGAGTGTGGCGAGTGCGTGGAATGGGCTGCCGGCGACGGTGTTGGAGGTGGATACGATAGGCTTGTTTAAGAGACTGCTGGATAGGTACATGGAGCTTAGGAAAATCGAAGGCTATGGGAAACCCTAGGTAAATTTGCTGGTAAGGACATGTTCGGCACAGCTTCATGGGCCAAAAGGCCTGTGTTGTGCTGTAAGATTTCAATGTTTCTAACTTGTCGTTGGTTAATATGTTAATACTGATATTATGAATCCAGGCGTAGTTTCAGAGACAGAAATCAGAAGGGGAATCAGAACGCGCCGTGGTCCAGTGAAATCAGCGTCCAAGTGAAGAAATCCAATTCAATATTCGCCAGTCTCAGACTCCAGTATCTATGAAAGTGCATTTACATCCCAACAACTCCATTTTTTACATCCCTTTATCAACCGTATCATGGTTGACCGCAGTCCTGTTTACCTAATTGACAGGGGGACAAACATGCTTATGATCTCTTCTTGCTACATAGTTTCAACTACCTCCAAAATATTTTTTTTCCAATTTGTAGGACGGTTTCTTTTCCTGTTTATCATTTTCTTTTTATAACATTGCAATACATCCGTCTACAGACGCAGTGCAACAGGAACCTTTGCCAGTGATTTAGTGAGCATATTTGCCCGGCATAGCCGATGTGGATTTTTACATGGAATCTATTCCATATATTTCATATTCTGTCCCAATTTATGCGAGCAATACCCAGGATAACAAGAATAAAGGGAATGAATATTATATTTCAGATCAATGGGTATCAGTGGAGATTTGTAAAGTGTGAAGAGGCAGAATCGCTGAACTGAAGTAGCAAAGGTTACATGTGGGCATTTGCATTTGGACAAGTTAGAGATACCGAGAGATAGTGATGAGCAGTGGGAACTTTCACCTTCACTGATCGCTGAATACTAGATTACACAAGTCTTATATTTTCTTGGTCTCTGCACCAGGTTTTATTGTCCACACATTCAGCCGTAGGAACGTTGAATTCTTGCAATATCATGACAGTGATCCGGTTGCAGTTTTTAAGTTGTGTCTTTGACAAGTGTAATGTGGTGATCATTTTATCTCTTTTGCCACTTAAGATGTTCAACAGAAACACAAGGAGACTCTGCGGGCACAAACTGAAACACTGAGAGTAAACACGATCCTGATGAGGGAGAAGGTGAAGGTTTTCCAGCTGGTTGATCGATACGCTGAGCTCACGGTCATTTCTACTGTTCGAGATCGGACACTGGTGGAACATGAACTACTGGCAAGAGGCAGAACCCATGAGAAATGGAGAAAGAAACATCTCCATGCAGAACTGGAAAAAGTCCGGACTGATCAGTTGTTCCAGAGCAGCTTTTCCCGGAGTAAATCCAAATCTGGGAGTTCGGCAGCAGTGGCCGGAGTCGCAGGGATCGGGAAAACAACAATGGTACAAAAGATTGTTTATGACTGGGCCACGGGGAAAATATACCAACAGTTCAAGTTTGTCTTCAGTTTCAAATTCCGGGATTTAAACTCCATTAACTGTAGAATAAACCTGAGGGAACTGATTCTGGATCAATATCCTTACTTTGGGAATTTCCTGAGAGAGGTCTGGAAGAACCCAGAGGGACTGCTGTTTATATTCGATAGTTTGGATGAATTCAAACACAGAATCGATTTTGCTGACAGCCGGAGAGATACAGAACCCAGGCACCAGTGTCCAGATCCCGAGTGGTGGTGTGAAGTGTCGGACATTGTGTACAGTTTAATCCAGGGCAAGCTGCTCCCAGGGTGTTCAGTGCTGGTGACCACCCGCCCCACTGTGTTACATTTATTGGAAAAGGCTGAGATCAGTATCTGGACTGAAATTCTGGGATTTGTTGGTGAAGAACGGAAGGAATATTTCATCAGGCATTTTGAAGATCAGACGGTGGCGGAAGCTGTTTTCAAACACGTGGAGGAGAATGAGATGCTGTACACCATGAGCTACAACCCCTCATGCTGCTGGATCCTCGCTCTGGCACTGGGCCCCTTCTTCACACAAAGAGTCAGGGACCCGCAGCGAGTTCCCAAGACCATCACACAACTGTACTCCTACTATATTTACAACATCCTGAAAAACCACGGCCGTCAGATTGAGAACCCCCGTGATGTGTTACTCAGGGTTGGTCAGATGGCCTTCAGAGGAGTGTCCGAGAAGAAGATTGTGTTTACAGGTGGAGATTTGATCAACTACAATCTGCAGCCTTCCCAGTTCCTGTCTGGGTTCCTGATGGAGCTTTTGGAGAGAGAAGATTCTGCCCGGAGCGTGGTGTACACATTCCCACACCTCACCATCCAAGAGTATGTAGCTGCAGTCGCACAATTCCTGAATCCACATCCCCGTGATATCCTGAAATTCCTCACTGAAGCCGAAAACACAACAGATGGGCGATTTGAGGTATTTCTCCGTTTTGTTGCTGGTCTCTCCTCTCCAATGACAGCTCGGGGCCTGGAGGAGTTTCTGGGTCCATTTCCTCATGAAACAACCTGCCGGGTGATTGACTGGGTGAAGGAAGAGGTTAAACGCCAGATTGCAAACACGAGTAGTGAAGCTGGTAAAAGGAGCCTCCTGAACACATTGCACTACCTGTTTGAGTCTCAGAATCGTGGACTGGCTCAGGCCGCACTGGGATCTGTGGAAAAGCTTTCATTCCGTGGAATGACACTGACCCCGATTGACTGCGCGGTCCTGTCTCATGTCATCGGACTCTGTGATACAATAAAACACCTCGACCTGGTTGACTGCCACATTCAGTGTGAAGGAATCCAGAGGCTGGTTCCCGGAGTCCACAAGTGCCAGGATTTGAGGTGTTTATTTTTAACACTCACTCTGAATTGTGAAACTGTTCCATTGTCTTTTTTCAATGAAAAGGAATTTGGGTAAAACTATAGTAAATGAGATTGTGAGGAATTGTGAGAAATGTCCAGGGGATCGGTCAGTAATTCCCCAAGGACAAGAGGGTTCTGTGGTTCCTTGTGAAGTGATTTTGGATACTTTAGATCAGTGAACAACGGCCAATTGTTTAATGGTAGTAAATCACAGGAATGGCTGTGACTGAAGCAGGTGGGTCAGAGCTTCAAACCCTCCTCCCTGTGAGGGACAGGAGTCCGTCAGCAGACGGTCCCAGTGAGAAGGAAAGAAATACCGTTCTGTGATTGCCCTCCCCTGCTCGTCTCCATGTGTGATCATCACCATCAGTCCAGCTGGGTGACTGTGTTCACCGCTTAGCACCTCCTCTCCCGATTGTGGAACTGATTTCAGAACCACCTCTCCGGTGCAATCTCTTTTTGAAATCCCTCGCCTTTTGGATGATTTTTTTTATCCATCGGTAACCTCTTATGGGACCTCTCATCACCATCCCTCTTCCTCTGTGGGATCCCTCCTCCTTCTTCTTCTGGGATCTCTCTTCCTCAATCACCTTCCTCCTGCAGGATCTGTCTCCCTATCTCTTTGTCTCAGGTGGGTTTACTTCCACAATCTCCGATCGACACTTTCCCATTTACAAATCTTCCTCACAGTGGGATTTTTTCCCACATTTCGGCTCTGCCCCTTCCGACCCTCACAGGTCAAAAACACATTTCTAACCATCAGGGAATGAGATAGAATATGTGGAGATTACAGTGTCACACCGACAGAGTAAGGTACTGACATTCGGTGAATACGCTGGAGCTGGTCAGTGAGGGACATTAACAGTGATGGGAACTCTGATCAGTGATTTACTGAGGTGGTTAATGTTTCCTGAAATATCTGAGTGAGAGAAATTCGCTCAGACCCACGATTTGAGTCACTTTGTTCATCAATTTGTCTTTTTGTGTTTAGCCTTGAGATGAATAATCTGGGAGATTCAGGAGTGCAACTGTTGTCTGTGGCTTTGAGGAAACCGGAGTGTAAAATACAGAGACTGGGGTAAGTACCAGATTGCTGGAGATTGTGTTTACATTCACTGGGTATCTGACACTGAACATTAATGTGATCAGTAATTGTGTTACTGATAAACACTGGGGATTTGTACCAACTCCTGTCGCTCTGTGCCCTTCACCCTCACCCTCTTGCATCTCCAGGCTGAAGAAGGTCGGTCTCACAGATTCTGGTGCCGAGCATCTCGTCTCTGCTCTCAGTAGAAACGCATCACTGACGGAGCTGGACCTGAGTGTTAATGAACTAGGAGATTCAGGAGTGAAACTGGTGTTCGCGGCTCTCAAGAACCCAGAGTGCAAAATACAGAAACTGGAGTAAGTACGAGACTGTGGGAGATTGTGTTTACAGTCACTGGGTGTCCGACACTGAACATTAATTTGGTCAATAATTGTGTTACTGATAAACACTGGGGATATGTACCGTCTCCTGTCTCTCCGTGTGTCCTTCACCCTCACTCTCTCTCATCTCCAGGATGGAAACTGTCGGTCTCACAGATTCTGGTGCCGAGGATCTCGTCTCCGTTTTCAGTACAAACCCATCATTGAGGAAGCTGGACCTGAGTGAGAATAAACTGGGAGATTCAGGAGTGAAACTGGTGTCTGCGGCTCTGAGGAACCCGGAGTGTAAAATACAGAGACTGTGGTAAGTACCTGACTGTGGGAGATTGTGTTTACAGTCACTGGGTGTCTGACACTGAACATTCATGTGATCAGTAATTGTGTTACTGATAGACACTGGGGATTTGTACCGTCTCCTGTCTCTCTGCGTCCTTCACCCTCACTCTCTCTCATCTCCAGGCTGAAGGGTGTCGGTCTCACAGATTCTGGTGCGGAGGATCTCGTCTCCGCTCTCAGTACAAACCCATCATTGACAGGGCTGAACCTGGGTGAAAACTTGCTGACAGACCGATCTGTCCCCTATCTCCGCCGCCTCATACTGACCTTCCCGAGTCTGGAGCGGATCTGGTGAGTGTTTGTGTTAATGTTCAGTGTGATAAAATATCAGCGGATCCGCGGGTTTTCTGGTGATATTTGTCTGTGAGTGTTGTTGAAACATTAACCCCGGTCCGCTGTTACCGACACCGTTGTGTAATCTGTTTATTTCACCTTTATTTCAGGCTGTGGGGGAATCGGTTCAGTGAGACCGGAGAGATGGAATTGAGACCTCTGCGGGGAGTCAGACCCGGACTGACAGTGAACATCTGAATGTGTGAACATCCCCGCCCGCGGGCCGGGGACATTTTGGCCGATTCCCCGCCCTCCCCTTTAACTTCCGCCCTTACCTTTATTGGCCGCGCGCCGGTGGTGATTCCCAACGGTTTTAACGGAACAGGCTCCAGTCTCAGGCTCGGTGATATCGGAAGCTGTCCCGCAGTGACATATTTCCGCCTGTTTTCTGGCGTCCCAGCTTCCCCAGGATGTGCGGGTTCGAGGCTCCCCCACGTGAGACCCCGGGGAATTACATAAACAGGGAGATCCCGGGGGCCGGGGCTCAGACTGGGACACTTGTATCCCGGGGTGGGATTATCCCGGGAGAGAATCCTTTTGCTCCCTTTGCTGAGGACGGTGCATTCGGCGTTTGGCCGATATAATGATGTTAAATGGACAAATCCCTCGGCAGTGACCCTGGATCTGCAGCGATCCCGGACACGGCCCTGGTGTGATTTCATAATCATCGGTTCTCCGATGCAGAGCGACGGTCAGAAACGGTCACTCGGTCACTCGTTGTCGCCGCTCGGTTAATAGTGTGTGACTCTGATTGAGTGGGAAGCAGCTTATTTATTTATTCAGCAGCTCACACAATATTTAATTTATATTTGTCATGATTAACTCAATAAACCGCTGTAACTTCCCGTCTTGGTGTCGGATTTGAGTCTCATTAGAGGATAAACAGTGACCTGGGATTATTGTTGACCCCCGCACCCGCTGAACTGCAGCAGTGTGCCGGATCTCCTCACACTGACAGAGTAGCGTCTCAGCTCCTGGCTGAGGGAGGCCGGACTGGCAGAGTCTGGGTTGACTCATCTCTACCCTACCCCCATCCTGGCTAACTGCCCCCCACAGACAGTTAAAATCCACTGCAATATCAGACAAAATTTCACTTAGGTCCCAATTGCGAAAGACATTAAGCACGGGGTGAAGCTCCCACCACATTATCCCATCACACACTCTCCCGGTCAGACACACAGTGAACCTCCCTCCAGGACGCCCCATCGCACACTCCTGGGGACAGACACGAAAAAAAAAGTATCTGTAGTTTGAGATATATAAACTGAGCTCTCGAGTTGAAACAGATTACAGGGGAGACTGTGGCACAGAGAAGCACGCACACACACGCGCGCGCACGCGCGCGCGCGCGCGCGCGCGAGAGAGAGAGAGAGAGAGGAGAGAGAGAGAGAGAGAGAGAGAGAGAGAGAGAGAGAGAGAGAGAGAGAGAGAGAGAGAGAGAGAGAGAGAGAGAGAGAGAGAGAGAGAGAGAGAGAGAGAGAGAGAGAGAGAGGGAGAGAGATGAATCTATGTAGAAGTGGTCACGGAACGGGAAGGGATGCAATGTGCACAGACCAGGAGAGGGTTGGAGTAATCACCATTGGGCAGGGGAGTACAGACGGAAATCATAACCATAGCAGTTAGAGATCACATTTGCGTTTTAGGGTCAAGAAGTCGCCCAGGACGAAATCGAAGTTGAAGATAATGTTGCAAAGCAGGACTCCACCACTTCCCGTCTTTTTCCACGGTCCGCACTCCTCACAGGGCGCCGTCCCTTCCCGTGCACTCACACGCACCGCGATCCCAATCAAATACCACTCTTTCCCATTCATTCCCACCATTCGCACTCCCAATGACACCACCCATTCCCATTCACTCCACCCATCCGTATTCCCAACGGGACGCACCCCTACTCATTCGCTTGCATCATCCAACCTTCCAATGGACCCTACTCCTTCCCTTTCACTCCCAAACGGACCCATACCTTCCCATTCACTCCCACCATCCGCGTCCAAAAGGGACTCCTTCCAGTTCATTTGCAACAGATCTGTGAATCTGGAAATTAGAGGAGAGGCCCGAATTCCGTGTTTGACTGAACTCGGAGCGGCATTTACGGAATTTGACACAGACGACGTTGTTTTTATTGGTTATTAAAAAATCCAGTGTGGTGTGGATGTTGACGGCTTTGCAAAGCTGCCGATGCTCATCTCCTGGCGGAGACGATGGAAACGATCGGACTGAACGGCCTTCGACACGCCTTCCTGAAGATGGGGAGTGGTGCGTGTGAGAGAGGTTTATGGTTTCCGTGTCCCCACGCCGGGATATTCATTGCGCCCGGTTCCCGGTGTCCACATAACACACAGGAGGTTATACAGGGCACGGTTCCCGATCTCCAAATCCCAAACCGGGAATAATACCGCACACGTTTCCTGGTTTCTGTATCCTCCTCTCTCCACGACAATTGGAGTGATGACGCACAGGATCCGGAGATGAGGATGTCGGATCGGTCTCTATTGCTTGCGATATATTTATTATTTGTGATAAACAGTTTGCGCAATCGAGTGGAGGGTGGTCGAGAGTGTCTGTCCTGCGAGGGGCTCCTGATTGAAAATGGTGAATAGGGAGGGAACGACAGAAGGATTTAGAATGGTCACTAGGGAGGGAGTGAAAGGTTGACTGAAAATGGTCTCCGGGGAGAAAGTGATGGGCTGCGTGACAATGGGCGCCAGGGAGGGGGCGATGGGCGGAATTAAGATGGCCGGGGTCACCTTGTTCCACATGGCCGGCAGGGAGGGAGTGATACACTGACAAGAGAGTGGGAGTGACAGGCAGAGTTAAAATGACCGACGGGGTGGGGATTGTGCAGTGACTGAAAATTATCACGGGGTGGGGCGGAATTAGGTGCTGATTAAAAATAGGATTCTGGATTAAAACCAGAATATAACATTAATACCAGGGAGAGAATGACAAGCCAATATAACATTGTCAATTGGGAGGGAGTGAGGCGCGCGTTGAAAATGGTTTCCAGGGAGGAAGGGAGGGATGCACTGAGAGAAAATGGACGCCAGTATGTGACAAATCAGAGTGAGAGGCGGCCAGATCTGAAATAGTCCCTGATACATTTGCTAAAGTGGCCGACAGGGAGAGAGTGATGAACAGACAGCAGGGAGGTAGAGAAGCACCGGGTACAATGGCCGAAATGGACTCAGTAGCTCATTGAGAAGAGAGAGGGGGTAATGGGTCGATATAAAATGACCTATTGCTCTGTCATAAAGTAGCCGCTGGTTCGCTTAAACTGTCTGACGGGGCAGTTTCGGGTTTTGACATCTTGTTTTAAGTGAGCGCCGGGAAGGGAGGGGATGAGACTCCGATTGAAAACGACCGTCACGATCGCTAATTTTTTGACAAAAGGGAGAGGTGTGGTGACTGAAGGAGACCCCGTTCGGCCGGGTTGAAACGGGACCAAGGAGGGAGAGATGTGGTGACTGAAGGAGAACCCGTTCGGCCGGGTTGAAACGGGACCAAGGAGGGAGAGATGTGGTGACTGAAGGAGACCCCGTTCGGCCGGGTGGAAACGGGGCCAAGGAGGGAGAGATGTGGTGACTGAAGGAGACCCCGTTCGGCCGGGTTGAAACGGGACCAAGGAGGGAGAGATGTGGTGACTGAAGGAGACCCAGCTCGGCCGGGTTGAAACGGGACCAAGGAGGGAGAGATGTGGTGACTGAAGGAGACCCCGCTCGGCCGGGTTGAAACGGGACCAAGGAGGAGGCGACGCCTTGGTTAAAATGAACGGCAGAGAAGGCGTGAAGGGCACGTTGAATTCAATTGATCCCATCCTGTAAAACTCATTTCAGGAAGGTAGCGCCGTCAATTTGCAGGATACTCCCGGAACTCCGGGAAGAGGTGCAACAGTGTAGCTCCTTAGCGGCCAGCCAGCTAGTTTAAGTAACTTTTGCTCTGCTAATGAACGAATGACACCTGTTAAACTCACCTCAACAGTGATTTAACCCACCATGGGCAATAGAAAACGCACTGTTGCAAACAGTGCAGAGAGCGACACTGTCATTATTTGTGACCCATATTAGGCAGGGGTACGTTTTAGTGTTGTCTGGGGTGAAGTACGTTTTAGTTTTAATTTTTTGGAATGCTCTGCCATGTCCCTTCTCCGATCTCTCTCTCTCTCTCTCTCTCTCTCTCTCCCTCTCTCTCCCCCCCCCCTCCTTTCTCTCTCCCTGTCTCTCCCTCTCTCGCTTACTCTCTCTCTCTCCCCCTCCTTTCGCTCTCCCTGTCTCTCCCTCTCACGCTTACTCTATCGTTGTCTCTCTCTCTCTCACACACACACACATTATCTCTCTCTCGTTCTCTCACCCTCCCCATTTTCCCTGTTCCCGCAGTCCCTTTTCTCTCAATCCCAAACCCCAGACTCTCCCGCAGGAGGAAGTGCGAGGAGAGAGAATGATTGTGATAGAGAAAGATTTAGAGGCAGTGAGAAAGAAAAAGCAGAGGGATAGTCAGACAGGCAGACAAATACGGGAGAGAGACAGAAAGAAGAACAGAAAGCAAACCCGAGGCGGAAAGTGATACAGTAAGTCCGAGAGAGGGAGAGAGAGACTGGAATGAGGTAGAGAAGTGTGAGTCAGAGAATACATCCGGAATTGCACTGAGCGATGAGAGGACTTTCCTTCCTGCAGGGCATTCTGGGATTACACCGCTTCCATTCTATAGTCCCTCTGAAACAAGCAATCCGTTCTTGCTCGCTGTCCTCTCCCACCCCGCCTGCTTGACCCCACTTCATCCTACACCATATTCGCGATCCCTCTTTCCTCAACCGGTCTTCGCAATCTTCACTCTCCCTCCCCGTTTCTGTTGGGTCCTGTTACAAACGCGCAAAGCAGTATGATGAAACACTTTTCGTGAGTCATGTTACTAGTGGAACACTCTGGTAATTTACAGTGTGGGACCGAACCGAACCCACCCGAGACGATAAACATGGACACTGGATATCCCGCGCGCGCAAGAGGTCCAATATACACTATCAAACAGCGCATGCGCACTTGTCACATTGTCATAATCGATTTGATAGAGACGTTCACATCCTTTCTCTGCACTTATTCCCATCTCCACAACACCTTCTCTTCCCTCCGACCTGACCCTCGCACCCTCTCTCCACTGGGATCACCCTCCCTGCATCCGAACCCTGCGCTGCTCGGACCGCACTCTTTCCCTGCCTGTCGGCGGGAGGCGAAGGTTCACCAGGAGGATCAAGGGGGGACAGTCTGGAGTCGCGGATGGTGCTCACTGCATCCTGGAGTCGGCATGTAATAGACCTCTGGGAGTGTCCTGTAGGTACCTTCCCCCTTGGCGAGAATCAGCCCGGCTCGTGTTCGTTCATACGCTGGTGCACTCCAACCCCTTTCGTTCCCATCTACCTCTCTGCGATACGGAGGCCCGGCGGTGCTTAGCCTCGTTTCCCGGCCCAAAACACCCCAACCTCTTCATGGCCTTACGGAGCAGTACAATACACGCTCCACTACGCATCTATAAAAGTTCGTTAAAGTTTTAGATGTCATGCAAATCTTCGCAAAATACGAAAGATATAGAAGCATTGGCGTGTCTCCTAGGTAACTGCACTTGCATGCTGTGTCCTGGAGAGGTCTTACAAATAATAATGCTAAGGAACTAAATCTCTGATCCTCCGATGAGAACTGGCTCATGGATCTCTGCTTTCCTCCTCCTGAATTTGTAATCAGCTCCTTGGTCAACCCCCTTCCCATATGCCGATTTGTTACCACTTTGGATATAGTAAGATTTATTAATTTTCTGTTCAACCAACGAAAAATTGTCATGAGTCTTCACGCACAGTCATTATATTGGTTATCTCCAAGTCATTTGCCATTGATTTCCTTGTGTACGTACTAATGCGCACAGGCCACTCGGCCCCTCAAACCCGCTACTTCTAATTGTAACCTGATTAAAACTTTGCCTGTAATGTTTGCAATTCCATCCCACATCCAGCACGCCCAGCACCGTACAGCTCTTCAGTCCCACGTTTAGCAAACATCTGGCCCTTGAATGTAATCGAGAACTTTCTTCCAATTGGCCACTACGAGAAATTATATGCACTCATAATCTACCCAGAGTATATATACGTGTATATATCTGAAATGAGACATTTTGAAATCCTAGCAGGCGTTGGCTATTCCCCAAGAATATTCTGAATTTTTGATGTTTTCAAGTCGTGTCTTCCAAATCGCCCCGCTCACAGGCCCACACGAGGTCTCTCGGGGATATTTCGGAACCACGGCAATCCTCATCCTCACCGCAGAACTCCACACCAGGCTTACTTCCCTCACAGGAAAATAGCCACTCACAGGAGACCTTGCCCACGCCCAGGATTACGGCTGCACAGGTGGAAGGTCAACTGAGGAAGATCTATACCAGCAAGGCGGCTGGACCGGATGGAGTTTCCCCACGATTACTGAGGGCCTGTGCGACTGAGCTGGGAGAACCACTACAGCGCATCTTCAACATGAGCCTGGAGCAGAGAAGAGTACCCAGACAGTGGAAAACATCCTGTATTGTCCCGGTACCGAAGAAACCACAACCAAAGGAGTTGAATGACTTCAGACCTGTTGCCTTGACGTCGCACGTGATGAAGACCATGGAGCGGCTGATAATACAGAATCTGAGGCCACAAACCAGGCACGCCCGGGATCCGCTTCAGTTTGCGTATAAGGAGAAGGTGGGAGTGGAGGATGTTATCACGTATTTGCTGCACAAATCACTCTCTCACCTAGATGGGGTCAGTTGTGCTGTGCGGATCACATTCCTTGACTTCTCTAGTGCCTTTAACACCATCCAGCCCAAGATCTTAAGGCACAAACTAACGGAGATGGGAGTAGACTCTCACATGGTGGATTGGATAGTGGACTACTTGACAGATAGACCTCAGTATGTGCGGTTGGGAGACTGTAGGTCTGACACGGTGGTCAGCAGCACAGGAGCGCCGCAGGGAACCGTACTCTCTCCGGTCCTGTTCACCCTGTACACATCAGACTTCCAATATAACTCGGAGTCCTGCCATGTGCAGAAGTTCGCTGATGACACGGCCATAGTGGGGTGTGTCAGGAATGGACAGGAGGAGGAGTATAGGAAACTGATACAGGACTTTGTGATATGGTGCAACTCAAACTACCTGCGTCTCAATATCACCAAGACCAAGGAGATGGTGGTGGACTTTAGGAGATCTAGGCCTCATATGGAGCCAGTGATCATTAATGGAGAATGTGTGGAGCAGGTTAAGACTGGGAGTACAGTTAGACGAGAAGCTAGACTGGACTGCCAACACAGATGCCTTGTGCAGGAAGGCACAGAGTCGACTGTACTTCCTTAGAAGGTTGGCGTCATTCAATGTCTGCAGTGAGATGCTGAAGATGTTCTATAGGTCAGTTGTGGAGAGCGCCCTCTTCTTTGTGGTGGCGTGTTGGGGAGGAAGCATTAAGAAGAGGGACGTCTTACGTCTTAATAAGCTGGTAAGGAAGGCGGGCTCTGTCGTGGGCAAAGTACTGGAGAGTTTAACATCGGTGGCTGAGCGAAGGGCGCTGAGTAGGCTACGGTCAATTATGGAAAACCCTGAACATCCTCTACATAGCACCATCCAGAGACAGAGAAGCAGTTTCAGCGACAGGTTACTATCGATGCAATGCTCCTCAGACAGGATGAAGAGGTCAATACTCCCCAATGCCATTAGGCTTTACAATTCAACCGCCAGGACTTAAGAACTTTTTTTAAAGCTATTATTAATGCTTTTTGAGTTAGTGATTTAGATGCATATCATATTCTTACTGAGTTAAGTATTGTATGTAATTAGTTTTTGCTACAACAAGTGTATGGGACATTGGAAAAAAAGGTTGAATTTCCCCATGGGGATGAATAAAGTATCTATCTATTTATCTATCAATCTATCTAATACAGAAAATACTGCAAGAATTCTGTAGGTCAGGCAGCATCCATGCATGGAAGCGAACAGTCGATGTTTGAGTCCGATAGTTTTCATGGTGAGGGACGAAGAGGACAGATGATTGATATGATTTGATTTTTCAGGTGCGGGTTCCCGATCTCTGTCTCCACACCGAGAGTTTTACCGCGCCCGGCGTCGGGTCTCTGTATCGACGCCGGGAATATTACCGCACACGTTTCCTGGTGTCTGTATCCTCCTCTCTCCACGACACTCGGAGTGATGACGCACAGGGTCCGGAGATGAGGATGTCGGATCGGTCTCTATTGTTTGCGATATATTTATTATTTGTGATAAACAGTCTGCGTAATCGAGAGTGTCTGTCCTGCGAGGGGCTCCTGATTGAAAATTGTGAATAGGGAGGGAACGACAGAAGGATTTACAATGGTCACTAGGGAGAGAGTGAAAGGTTGATAGAAAATGGTCTCCGGGGAGAAAGTGATGGGCTGAGTGACAATGGGCACCAGGGAGGGGGTGATGGGTGGAATTAAGATGGACGTGGTCACTTTGTTTCTCATGCCCGGCAGGGAGGGAGTGATACACTGACAAGAGAGTGGGAGTGACAGGCGGAGTTAAAATGACCGACAGGGTGGGGATGACGCAGTGATTGAAAATTGTCACGGGGTGGGAGTTACGTGATAATTAAAAATAGGATTCTGGATTAAAGCCAGAATATAAATCATAACTAGGGAGAGAGTGACGCGCCGACACAATGCTGTCACCAGGGAGGGGGTGATGCGCACATTGAAAATAATCTCCAGGGAGGGAGGGATACACTGAGAGAAAATGGACGCCAGGAGGTGACAAATCCAAGGGAGTGGCGGCCCGATCTGAAGTAGTCCCTGAGTCCTTGGTTACAAAGGCCGACAGGGAGAGAGTGATGGACAGAATTCAAATGGCCAACAGGAGGGAAAGACGCATAGGGTAGAGTGGCCGAAATGAAGACAGTGGCACATTGAGAAGAGAGAGGGGGTAATGGGTCGATGTAAAATGATCTGTTGGAAGAGAGTGAAGCTCTGTCATAAAATAGCCGCTGCTTCGCTTAAAATGTCTGACGGGGCAATTTAGGGTTTGTGATACGTTGTTTAACGTGAGCGTCTGGAAGGGAGGGAGCTAGACGCCGATTGAAAACGGCCGTCACCATCGTTAATTCTGTTGAGGAAAAGGGAGAGATGTGAAGACTGAAGGAGACCCCGTTCGGCTGGGTTGAAACGGGACCACGGAGGGAGAGATGTGGTGACTGAAGGAGACCCCGTTCGGCCTGGTTGAAACGGGACCAAGGAGGGAGAGATGTGGTGACTGAAGGAGACCCCGCTCGGCCGGGTTGAAACGGGACCAAGGAGGGACAGATGTGGTGACTGAAGGAGACCCCGTTCGGCCGGGTTGAAACGGGACCAAGGAGGGAGAGATGTGGTGACTGAAGGGGACCCCGTTCGGCCGGGTTGAAACGGGACCAAGGAGGGAGAGATGTGGTGACTGAAGGAGACCCCGTTCGGCCGGGTTGAAACGGGACCAAGGAGGGAGAGATGTGGTGACTGAAGGAGACCCCGCTCGGCAGGGTTGAAACGGGACCAAGGAGGGAGAGATGTGGTGACTGAAGGAGACCCCGTTCGGCCGCATTGAAACGGGACCAAGGAGGGAGAGATGTGGTGACTGAAGGAGACCCCGTTCGGCCGGGTTGAAACGGGACCAAGGAGGGAGAGATGTGGTGACTGAAGGAGACCCCACTCGGCCGGGTTGAAACGGGACCAAGGAGGGAGAGATGTGGTGACTGAAGAAGATCCCGTTCGGCCGGGTTGAAACGGGACCAAGGGGGGAGAGATGTGGTGACGGAAGGAGACCCTGTTCGGCCGGGTTGAAACGGGACCAAGGAGGGAGAGATGTGGTGACTGAAGGAGACCCCGTTCGGCCGGGTTGAAACGGGACCAAGGAGGAACTGATGTGGTGACTGAAGGAGACCCCGTTCGGCCGGGTAGAAACGGGACCAAGGAGGGAGAGATGTGGTGACTGAAGGAGACCCCGCTCGGCCGGGTTGAAACGGGACCAAGGAGGGAGAGATGTGGTGACTGAAGGAGACCCCGTTCGGCCGGGTTGAAACAGGACCAAGGAGGGAGAGATGTGGTGACTGAAGGAGACCCCGTTCGGCCGGGTTGAAACGGGACCAAGGAGGGAGAGATGTGGTGACTGAAGGAGACCCCGTTCGGCCGGGTTGAAACGGGACCAAGGAGGGAGCGATGTGGTGACGGAAGGAGACCCCGCTCGGCCGGGTTGAAACGGGACCAAGGAGGGAGAGATGTGGTGACTGAAGGAGACCCCGTTCGGCCGGGTTGAAACGGGCCCAAGGAGGGAGAGATGTGGTGACTGAAGGAGACCTCGTTCGGCCGGGTTGAAACGGGAACAAGGAGGGAGAGATGTGGTGACTGAAGGAGACCCCGTTCGGCCGGGTTGAAACAGGACCAAGGAGGGAGAGATGTGGTGACTGAAGGAGACCCCGTTCGGCCGGGTTGAAACGGGACCAAGGAGGGAGAGATGTGGTGACTGAAGGAGACCCCGTTCGGCCGGGTTGAAACGGGACCAAGGAGGGAGCGATGTGGTGACGGAAGGAGACCCCGCTCGGCCGGGTTGAAACGGGACCAAGGAGGGAGAGATGTTGTGACTGAAGGAGACCCCGTTCGGCCGGGTTGAAACGGGCCCAAGGAGGGAGAGATGTGGTGACTGAAGGAGACCTCGTTCGGCCGGGTTGAAACGGGAACAAGGAGGGAGAGATGTGGTGACTGAAGGAGACCCCATTCGGCAGGGTTGAAACGGGACCAAGGAGGGAGAGATGTGGTGACTGAAGGAGACCCCTTTCGGCCGAGTTGAAACAGGACCAAGGAGGGAGAGATGTGGAGACTGAAGGAGACCCGTTCGGCCGTGTTGAAACGGGACCAAGGAGGGAGAGATGTGGAGACTGAAAGAGAACCCGTTCGGCCGGGTTGAAACGGGACCAAGGAGGGAGAGATGTGGTGACTGAAGGAGACCCCGCTCGGCCGGGTTGAAACGGGACCAAGGAGGGAGAGATGTGGTGACTGAAGGAGACCCCGTTCGGCCGGGTAGAAACGGGACCAAGGCGGGAGAGATGTGGTGACTGAAGCAGACCCCGTTCGGCCGGGTTGAAACGGGACCAAGGAGGGAGAGATGTTGTGACTGAAGGAGACCCCGTTCGGCCGGGTTGAAACGGGCCCAAGGAGGGAGAGATGTGGTGACTGAAGGAGACCTCGTTCGGCCGGGTTGAAACGGGAACAAGGAGGGAGAGATGTGGTGACTGAAGGAGACCCCATTCGGCAGGGTTGAAACGGGACCAAGGAGGGAGAGATGTGGTGACTGAAGGAGACCCCGTTCGGCCGGGTTGAAACGGGACCAAGGAGGGAGAGATGTGGTGACTGAAGGAGACCCCGTCCGGCCGGGTTGAAACGGGACCAAGGAGGGAGCGATGTGGTGACTGAAGGAGTCGCCGTTCGGCCGGGTTGAAACGCGTCCAAGGAGGGAGAGATGTGGTGACGGAAGGAGACCCCGCCCGGCCGGGTTGAAACGGGACCAAGGAGGGAGAGATGTGGTGACTGAAGGAGACCCCGTTCGGCCGAGTTGAAACAGGACCAAGGAGGGAGAGATGTGGAGACTGAAGGAGACCCGTTCGGCCGGGTTGAAACGGGACCAAGGAGGGAGAGATGTCGAGACTGAAGGAGAACCCGTTCGGCCGGGTTGAAACGGGACCAAGGAGGGAGAGATGTGGTGACTGAAGGAGACCCCGCTCGGCCGGGTTGAAACGGGACCAAGGAGGGAGAGATGTGGTGACTGAAGGAGACCCCGTTCGGCCGGGTTGAAACGGGACCAAGGAGGGAGAGATGTGGTGACTGAAGGAGACCCCGTTCGGCCGGGTTGAAACGGGACCAAGGAGGGAGAGATGTGGTGACTGAAGGAGACCCCGTTCGGCCGGGTTGAAACGGGACCAAGGAGGGAGAGATGTGGTGACGGAAGGAGACTCCGTTCGGCCGGGTTGAAACGGGACCAAGGAGGGAGAGATGTGGTGACTGAAGGAGACCCCGTTCGGCCGGGTTGAAACGGGACCAAGGAGGGAGAGATGTGGTGACGGAAGGAGACCCCGTTCGGCCGGGTTGAAACGGGACCAAGGAGGGAGAGATGTGGTGAGTGAAGGAGACCCCGTTCGGCCGGGTTGAAATGGGACCAAGCAGGGAGAGATGTGGTGACTGAAGGAGACCCCGTTCGGCCGGGTTGAAACAGGACCAAGGAGGGAGAGATGTGGTGACTGAAGGAGACCCCGCTCGGCCGGGTTGAAACGGGACCAAGGAGGGAGAGATGTGGTGACTGAAGGAGACCCCGTTCGGCCGGGTTGAAACGGGACCAAGGAGGGAGAGATGTGGTGACGGAAGGAGACCCCGTTCGGCCGGGTTGAAACGGGACCAAGGAGGGAGAGATGTGGTGACGGAAGGAGACCCCGTTCGGCCGGGTTGAAATGGGACCAAGCAGGGAGAGATGTGGTGACTGAAGGAGACCCCGTTCGGCCGGGTTGAAACAGGACCAAGGAGGGAGAGATGTGGTGACTGAAGGAGACCCCGCTCGGCCGGGTTGAAACGGGACCAAGGAGGGAGATGTGGAGACTGAAGGAGAACCCGTTCGGCCGGGTTGAAACGGGACCAAGGAGGGAGAGATGTGGTGACTGAAGGAGACCCCGCTCGGCCGGGTTGAAACGGGACCAAGGAGGGAGAGATGTGGTGACTGAAGGAGACCCCGTTCGGCCGGGTTGAAACGGGACCAAGGAGGGAGAGATGTGGTGACTGAAGGAGACCCCGTTCGGCCGGGTTGAAATGGGACCAAGGAGGCAGAGATGCGGTGACTGAAGGAGACCCCGTTCGGCCGTGTTGATACGGGACCAAGGAGGGAGAGATGCGGTGACTGAAGGAGACCCCGTTCGGCCGGGTTGAAACGGGACCAAGGAGGGAGCGACGCCTCGGTTAAAGTGAGCGGCAGAGAAGGAGTGAAGGACACGTTGACTTCAAATGGCCGACGCTTCACTTGAAATGGCCGCTGGGGAGGGAGTGGCGGCTTTGGTAGAAGTGAGCACAAGAGAGGGAGGGACGCGCTGATTTAAAATGGGCGAATCCTTGGTTAATGTGGCCGCCAGGGATGGAGTGAGACACTGACTTACAATGGCCACTGTCACACTCAGAATCTATGGCGAAGGAACATGCGGTGCCCATGGATACAATCCCGGGATCGAGTGTGTTATTGATTGTAATAACAGCGTTTTGTGTTTTATATCGTCTTGGGTGATGTATATATGATTAATTCTCATCATTTTGTCATTGAATAAACTAATGTATATATCTCAGATATTCACACATACACATATACATGTGGGTTTTGGGGAGGAGGGGTGAGGGTTTGGGAGGAAGAGGAGTTATGGGACGAGAAGTGTGCTGATCAGACGGTGAGCGTGGCGAAGTCACTGACTCAAGAAGGGACGGAGAGGGGAGGGGCGAAAGTTCCTGTCACAAGCAGGAGGCCGACATGGAGAAGTTAAAGACGGTGTGAGGAGGAGTGAAACGACAGGAAGGGAATGGGACTGATGGGACAGGGAGGGAGGGAGAGTAATGGGACGTGGAGAGAGGGGAACATGGAATGGGAAGGGAGGGGATGTAATGGGACGGGAAGGAGTTTCTGATGTGGTGGCCAGTGCAATCATGTTTGCTGTTGTGTCTGGCTGAGGGTAGCAGACACCAACAGAATCAACAAACACATTTGTAAGGCCAGTGATGTTTTGGGGGTGGAACTGGACTCTCTGACGGTGGTGTCTGAAAAGAGGATGCTGTCCAAGTTGCATGCCATCTTGGACAATGTCTCCCATCCACTCCATAATGTACTGGTTAGACATAGGAGTACATTCAGCCAGAGACTCATTCCACCGAGATGTAACACTGAGCGTCATAGGAAGTCATTCCTGCCCTTGGCCATCAAACTTTACAATGCCTCCCTCGGAGTGTCAGACACCCTGAGCCAATAGGCTGGTCCTGGACTTATTTCCACTTGGCATGATTAACTTATTATTTATTTATTTATGGTTTAATATTGCTATATTTCTACATTACTCTTGGTTGGTGCGACTGTAACGAAACCCAATTTCCTTCGGGATCAATAAAGTTTGTCTGTCCATCTGTCTTTAGCAGCCGGAGCTGAGAACAAAAGGAAAACAAAACGTGCAGCAGCAATAATACCATTGATAATAATTTACCTGTTTACAAAAAGGATATAAAATTGTAGCATCATGCATCCCACAGCTATTCGACACTCACTGAGATAATCACAATATAATTTCAGAAGAGCAGAAATTATGCCGTGAGGGTGTCAAAATATGTACAGATAACTGATAATACATTCTGTAATTCTAAATCAATCACAAATGAATGTGAAAACTTTCATGTTGTTATGTTGACTACCAAAAATCATTTAATTCTGCCCCACACGAGAGAAACATGTAATTTGGACTGGACAACCACAGAACATTAAACATAATGAAAGGTGCAATAGAACGAGTAGAGCAGCAAGGTCCGATACTCCCGATGGATGGAAATGAAACAGATAAACACCTGGGATAGCGAACCGCAAGCAAATTAGATCATGGTGTGACAAATGGAAATAAATCACTTCAGGGCTTAAGAAAATGTGCCAGAAAGAGCTCAACAGTGAAAATATTACAAAGGCAACACACAGTTCGGCCGCAAATACATTATGTTTGTTTTTCGAAACAGATCTGGAAAACTGATAAAGAAAAATAACAATTGAAATGAAATTTTTAGAAAACACTACATACACTTGAGAACAGGTACCTCGGACAGAGGCAGAAGAGGAATAACAGATGCAATAAGTTTACGCAATAGTCAGATGAAACTTCGAAAGATAACTTTTCATCAAGGAAGACAAGATTTAGAAATCAACGCGAACATGTGGAATTCTGATATGGAGACGCCAACATTAAACTTCAATAAAAGTACAAAATAGAAAAAAATAACAAAATTATCACTTTGTAAGAAAGAGTTAACCAATGGAAGAACATGACCCTCTGTGGAGGACATCCCCACGATCTGAACAGAGTCGATGTCAACAAGGAAACGTCGAAGGTTTGGCTCAGAGTTGGAGTTCTTTTCCCAGGAACGGTGCAACACAAGGTGGTGAACTCTGAACCAATATAAAATACAGAAGAATGAACAACAGATTAAAGCCGACAATGTCACGAGAAACAACCGAACGTAGCACAGGATCCTGCAGCAGATTAACTCAGTTTGATCACTGATACAGGTGAGATCAGGTGGCAAGCGTCATTCACCAAGTTCTTGCTTTAAAATGCTAACTCATTAAAGGCAGCGTACGTCACTACAGAGAGAACCTGATCCAGTTTGAGAGTCGGAGTCCTACAGTTATATTAAGACCGGCCCATTATTCCAGACAGGGCCGATGCATGATGCCCGTTCGGATAAAGAGGCGACAACAACCTACAGCCATTCCAGACACACAAAACTTCCGTAAATCAAAATGAAAAACAAACGGCAATGTGCTGGCCTGAAAGAGAAAATTGAAATGCATTGGAAATGATCGGGGTATAAGACCATAAGTCAAAACTGCAGGGTGAATTCTACCATGTTATGATCACTTATCCCGAAGGGTTCCTTTACCTTAAGTTCCACAATCAACTTCCGTTCATTGCACAACACCGAATCGAGAACAGCTGATCCCGCAGTGGACAAAACCAGAGCTGGTCGAAAAGCCATCTCGGAGGCATTCCAGAAATTCCCCCTGTTTGGATCTGGCACCAACCTCATTTTCCCAATCTGCCTGTATATTGAAATCGCTCATGATGATCGGAACATTGCCCGCTTGGCATGGATTTTCTACCTCCCGTTGTCATTTGCAAACCACATCTTTACTAGTGTTTGGAGATCTGCATATAACTCCCATCAGGGTCTTTATTACCTTTCCAGTCTGTTACCTCAACCCACAACGATTCAACACTTTTCGACCCTATGTCACCTATTTCTTATGATTTGATTTCATGTTGTTTAACCAACAGAACCACACCATCCACTCTGCCTATCTGCCTGCACTTAAAATACAACGTGGATCCTTGGACGTTAAGTCCCAGCTAAAATCTTCTCTCAGCCACGATTCAGTGATGCCCACGACTTCCTACACCCCGATTTGTAACTCTGCTACAAGTTCATCTACCTGATTCCATATACTGTGCGCTTTCAAGTATAACACCTTTAGTCCTGCATTCACCCTTTTCAATTTTGTCCACCTTTAGCATTGCAGTATCCTGTTGACTGCATTTTTGTCCCATTATGAGCCTCTCTTCACTCAGAGTCTGACCACACACTGAATCTGTTTCTGAACCAACTCCCTCATCCTCAGCACGATCACTCCGGTTCCAATCCACCGCCAGATTAGCTTAGACCCTCCCGAACAGACATTGTCTGGTATACATTGTCCAATAGTAATATTCACCACTGGTCTCATCCTAAAGACACTAAAAGGCATTATTTTTAAACAATTAGGCCTTCACAGCAATACTTATGTAAGCCTCCAGAGAGCCACAATAATAAACAACTCTAGAATACTCCTAAAGCTCAGTGCAATTAAGAAAATAAGTGCGCTTAGCGATGCACATATCGCAAGTTTGACCAGCGTGAGCTGAATAAAAATTAAAATAGTAATCAGAATGAAAAGCTTCATTATGCTTGTGATAGACGGGGTTGGTAATGCTGATTAACTCCCACGACACAAAACATCTCTCAATGGCGTGTTTCTCAAACAACCTCTGGGTTGTCTACCCCGTCTGAACAAGCCCAGCTCCTGACCTTCACTTGAGGTTTAACTACTAAGCCCGGCGGAACAATTTCTATTGACAGGATGAGGAGCAAAGGCGGTTTACCATGGCTTCGGACGGATGGGGCTTGTCAGCCGGGGTTGGCACTCATCATGTGATGGAGAATTCTGTTCTCAAACCTACGACAAAACCCAGTCCTGGGGAAAGCTTCGGGAGCAAACTACGAGGAAATGTTGGGAACAAGAGCTGCACGGCAACAACGTGCTCTGCGTGTCCTGTTGCAATGGCTTTGCATATTGCTTTGCGTACCAGGGAGACAACTCGGTCGCATCGTCCATGGTCGACACTGGCCAATGGAGGGAGACAATGATAATGCAAAACAGTAAGTAAGTAAGTAAGTAAATAAATAAATAAACAAAAAAAAAGATAGATAAATAAATAAATATAGATTAGATAGATAATTAAATAAATAAAAGCAGAGAGCGAGTCAGATAGACAGAGAAATAGATAACTTGATAGATGAATACATCACATCAATATTACGAGAACATGACTTTCAGAGTCATTGAATGTGTGACCATGGTTGTGGAATCTGTTCAGTTTTGCGGTGAGTGAAGTAATCCGCGTTGTTTTAGGTGCCTGATGGTCGGAGTGAAGAACTGTTCCTAAACCTGGTCTTGTGTCTCTTTCCGATGGCAGCCGAGATAAACCTGATGTTGTGATCTTTTCGATGGAAAGAGTGGGAGGCGCCACTAGAAGGTAGATGCTCTTGATAGGTACATGGACAGGAAAGGAATGGAGGGTTATGGGCTGAGTGTAGGTCTGTGGGACTAGGTGAGAATAAGCGTTCTGCACGGACTAGAAGGGCCGAGATGGCCTGTTTCCGTGCTGAAATTGTTATATGGTTATATGATTATGGCTTCCGCTTCCTTGTGACGTCACACGCTGTAGATGTGTCGCTAGTTTCCTGTGTTTTCACCTGTCGGGTGTGTGGGGTTTTTCCTGTGATGGGATGGGACGCATCCACTACCTTGTGCAGGTGTTGCCGTTCTGCGACATCGGTGTTCCCATACCGGGCCGCCATGCAACCGGATCAATACTGCACTCAGTGCGGAGATTTATAGCGCAGTCCAAGCCCAGATTAGCAAACCAAAGGCAAACGGCTCATTATTCGATAAATCAAAATAAAATTTCAACATGTTTTCGTTTTCACAATCTGCCGGTTCCACCGCATTTGGGTCTGCCGAGGTCTGTCACGGGTCAGGTGTCTGAGAACTGGATGTTTGTTGTGTTCTGGTACTTAAGAAAGTTTCTGGGACTAAGTCCCTGATCACGACGTCAGAAGTGGGTACATTATTAGCAGATAGTCTAAGGGATCGAATATGTAAATATTTGGTTAGACCCGGCCTGATTAGGTCTGTGCGTGTTAGGTCGTGCCTCACCAATCTTACAAAGTTTTTCACGGAGGTGACCAGGAAAGCCGATGAAGGAATTGCAGTGGCTCATGTCCGCCTGGACTTTAGAAAAAGTCTGTTGAGCCTGAGAGGTTCCAGAGGGCTGTAGTAGGTAGTGGCCTCTCTAACTGGAGGCCTGTGGTTACTGGTGTAAATTGAATGCAAAATTGGCTTACAGCAGAGGTTCCCTTCCTTGTATCCACGGACCCTTTGGTTAATCGTAGGGCAAAATCCAAAGGGTGGTATTGCCAAAAGACGGAATATCGTGCATTGTATTTTTCAGGTGCAATGTCCACGGGACTAGGGAGAGGATCAGTTCGGCGCTGGAGGATGAGCAGAAGAGCCTGTTTCAGTGCAGTAGTTCTACCACTATTTCTTCATCCATTCTCTGTTTGAACAAATATAGTTAGTAAAATCAATGAAATCTAAGTCTGCAGGTTCTTAGGCTGTTGTATTATTTGCCATGAAACTGCTTTTTTTCCTCCTGATTTACTGTCAGGTAAATTGCCTTGCGAGCGGCACTATGGGCATGTGCAGAACAGCGGATGTGTTCAAGCTCACCTGTCAATCACACTTCCTTCTGCTCCTGCAGTGCACCGCTCCGTGCCGATTGTGGTACTCGTAGCGATGAGCCACCCTCGGCTTATTGGAGAGAGTCTCACCACTCTCTTTCCATTGTGGAACTCGTACTAATGTACGGCCGTCGGTTGACTCCAGAAAGTATCACCTCTGCCTTCAAATTCATCCTTTCAAAGTGAATCACTTCGTACCTTTCGGATTGAACTCCATCTGTAACTTCTTAGCGCTTCTCTGCGTCCTGTCACTGTCCTGCTGAAATCTGTGACAACCTTCTATACTGTCCATAATTCCACCAAACTCCACATCATTGCAAATACAATAATCCACCCTTCCACCTCCTCATCCAAATCATTCATAAAAACACAAAAGCCGGGGTCTCAAACTGACCAGTGCAGGACACCACTGGTCACCGACATCCAGGGAGAAAACGCTCCATCCATAACTACAGTCTGCCTTTAGTGGGCGTCAGTCCTGAATCCACCAGCCAACTCTCCCTGCATACCAAGCCTTTCTGACGCTATGAACGGTCCTACCATTGTTAACCGTATCAAATGCCTTAACAAATGGAGTCAAGGAGATATAAAGCACGAGTTCTAATTTACTGGCTTACAACAGAACAGACCTACGTGTCGAACATAGACCGGATCGCCATTGAAATAAGCTGCCACGTTGTTATAAAGTCGAAGTGTCTGCACTGGCAGAGACTCGGACCGAGAAAAGCAGAAACCAGCATCACTTCAGAAACTCTAGCGAGGTGAAATTATGAAAAGTTGTCAAAAATAATTTCGATCGAAGTACGGAAAATTAAAATACAGCAATCAGACGCCTGAACACCCCATTGCGGAAACATGTTTTTCTTTCGTTTGTTCCAGTCAATCCGGGCGCTTTGAGTAATGGAAATCAGTGACAGCTGACATGGGTTACAGTAACATAAAGTGCACATATTCCTGCAAACACTTTAAAAGATCCACAGCGATATTCCAGAGACCTGTGGTCAAAATGGGAACGTGTCCTCGGGAGATTAGCAAGGGCTGCAGACCGTTTGAAGAACAATGTTTTCCAGCGCACACAATGGCCGTTTGGCGCAATCTTGGCCTCTGTCAGTGAATGACCTGACCACCTCATACCCATAATGTGCGATACAGTTCGTTTAACTTTAAAGATATTCTCAAAATTGCCACAATTCTACCCCTATTTTTCCATCCATTCGGTCTTTGAACAAAAGTAGCAAGTGAAATCTGTGAACAATCCGCAGGTTCCCAGGCTGTTCTATTATTTGCCAGCAAGTTGTATTTTTCTCCCTGATTTACTGTCAGGTATATTGCCTTTCGAGCGTCACTATGAGTATGTGCAGAACAGCGGATGTGGTCAATCTCACCTGTCAATCACACTTCCTTCTGCTCCTGCAGTGCACCGCTCTGTGCCGATTGTGGATCTCGTATTAATGTGCGGCCCTCGGATTGACTAGAGAAAGTATCACCTCTGATATATATATCCTCTGCCTTCAGATTCATCCTTCCAAAGCGAATCACCACGTAACGTTCCGGTATGAACTCCATCTATAACAAAAGCAGCAAGTAAAATCTTTGAACAATCCGCAGGTTCCTGATTTACTGTCGGGTATATTGACTTTCGATCGTCGCTATAAGTGTGTGCAGAACAACGGAAGTGTTCAATCTCTCCTTTCAATCACATTTCTTCCTGCTTCTGCAATGCACCGCTCCTTGCCTGTTGTGATACTCGTACCGATAAGCGGCCCTCGGCCTACTGGAGAAAGTCTTATCACTCTGTTTCCATTGCGGAACTCGTACTAATGTGCGGCCCTCGGTAGAGTCGAGAAAGTATCACCTCTGCCTTCAAATTCATCCTTCCAAAGTGAATCACTTCGTACCTTTCCGGTTTGGGCTCCATCTGTAACTTCTCAGCGCTGCTCTGCGTCCTGTCAGTGTCCTGTTGTAATCTGTGACTACCTTCTATGCTAAACATAATTCCACGAACTTCCACATAATTGCGAGTACAATAACCCACCGTTCCACTTCCTTATTCACATCATTTTTAAAGAACAGAAATCCGGGGGTCTCAGAACCGATCTCTGCAGGACAGCACTGGCGCCAGCATCCAAGGGGAAAACGCTCCATCCATAACTATCCTCTGCCTTCTTGGGCGTTAGTCCTGAATTCACAAGCCAACTGTCCCAGGATACCAAGTCTTCCAACGTTCTGAAACGACCTCCCTTGGTTAAACGAAGGATGATCATCACATCCTCACAGAATTGAACCATGCTGATGAGACATGATCTGCCCCTCACAAAGCCATACTGATTCCCCCAAAGCAGGCAATGATTCTCCAAATTCTCGTAAATCCTGTTTTTAAGAGATTTCTCCAATAATGTGCGCATCACTGAAGTAGGACTCACCGCTTCCCGCAGTCACCCAGGGATTCTCCCGACCACACAAGAGGACTTATCTATCTTGATGCTTTCTTTTCAAACGTTCCAGTGCGTCCTCTGTCTTAACCTCGGTATGTTGTCGCACATCGGCCCGTTTAATGCTCATCTCACAAGTATCCGTCTCACTGGTGAATACTGAACTAAAGTCTTCATTCAGGACCTGCCGTTCTTCCCCTAACTTCAGGGACTTTTTCCATCTTCTATCCCCGACCTGTCCTTCACTCACTCTAGTCATCTTATTCTTCACATACATCTCGAATGGCTCGGGGTTTTCCTTAAAACCACTGCAGACCTTCTGTAGACGTTTCTAGTGATCCTAATTCCATTCTTCAGTTTGTCCCCGGCTACTTTGTAAATCTACAGTCATGTCTGATCCCTGCTTTCTAATCCTGAGGTCAGCTTCCTAAAGCTTCTTTCTTCCTCTTGACCAAATGTTTCACATCTCTTGTCAACCATGGTTCCTTCATCCTACCGTCCTTTCCCTGTCTGAATGGGACAAACCTGTCCAGAACCCCATGTAAGTGCAGCCTAAAACATACTGACATTTCCGTTGTGCATTTCCCAGGACACATCCGTTCCCGATTTATGCTTTGATGTTCCAGCCTAATAACTTCATAATTCCACTTACACAGTTAATTACTTCGGGAAATGACACAGAGCTGTGGGACGAGAGCATCTGCTCTCAGGATGAGGCTTTTCATTCCAGGTCGAAGGAGATGTCTTCCTTTTTTAAACAAAGGGGCTTCCCTTCGTCCACCATCAACTCTGCTCTCAAACGCATCTCTCCCATTTTCCGCACATCTGCCCTCACCCCATCCACCCGCCACCCCACTCGAGATAGGGTTCCCCTTTTGCTTACCTACCACCCAACCAGCCTTCAGGTCCAACGTATAATTCTCCGTAACTTCCGCCACCTCCAACGGGATCCCACTACCAAACACATTTTTCCCTCCCCTCCTCTTTCTGCTTTTCGCAGGGATCGCTCCCTACGCGACACCCTTGTCCACTCGTCCCCCCCCATTCCTTCCCACCGATCTCCCTCCTGGCACTTATCCTTGTAAACGGAACAAGTGCTACACCTACCCTTACACTTCCTCCCTCACCACCATTCAGGGCCCCAGACAGTCCTTCCAGGTGAGGCGACACTCCGGTGCTCCCGGTGTGGCCTTTTATATATTGGTGAGACACGACGCAGACTGGGAGACCGTTTCGCTGAACACCTACCCTCAGTCCGCCAGAAAAAGCCGAATCTCCCAGTGGCCACACATTTTAATTCCACGTCCCATTCCCATTCTGATATGTTTATCCATGGCCTCCTCTATTGTCAAGATGAATCGAAACTCAGGTTAGAGGAACAACACCTTATATACCGGCTGGGTAGCCTCCAACCTGATGCCATGAACATTGACTTCTCTAACTTCCGTTAATGACCCTCCTCCCCTTCTTACCCCATCCCTGACATATTTAGTTGTTTGCCTGTTCTCCATCTCCCTCTGGTGCTCCCCCCTCCTCTATTCTTTCTCCTGAGGCCTCCCGTCCATGATCCTTTCCCTTCTCCAGCTCTGTATCACTTTCGCCAATCACCTTTCCAGCACTTAGTTTCATCCCACCCCCTCCGGTCTTCTTCTATCATTTCGCATTTCCCTCTCCCCCCACTACTTTCAAATCTCTTACTATCTTTCCTTTCGGTTAGTCCTAACGAAGGGTCTCGGACCGAAACGTCGACAGCGCTTCTCCCTATAGATGCTGCCTGGCCTGCTGTGTTCCACCAGCATTTTGTGTGTGTTGTTGAGTAAATTAAAAACATCGAAGAGCTCCCCCTAAAGGCCTAACCCCGTATTTCCGCGTTTTATCCCCCACTCCCCTTCCTTTGACCTCAGGATCATGGAATCCTCGAGCCTAGGAGCACGAACAAACCCACCAGTGCCAGGACTACGGAGCTCTCACCTACCGGGTCGCCGCTCCCCCATGGATCAGACCCTCGGAGACGAGGAAAGTCCCCAACTTTCATCCAGCATTCCTCAGCCCCTTCGGTCTGAAGACCCTATCGACTCGAAACGCCTAGCAAGCGCACAGCAGCACCTCACTCTCCGGGGAGCGAATCCCCACCAGCTACGATTGCGGCGGACTGGAAGTGGGAGAGTGTCCCGCCCCCTGCTGCATTTAGCTGACTGTGGATTATTGGTGCACTGTCCTACTGTGCAGCGACAACTGCACAAACATGACCTTCATGGAAGAGTCATCAGAAGAAAACTTTCCCTGCGTCCTCACCACAAAGTTCAGCGTTGGAAGTTTGCAAAGGAACATCTAAACAAGCCTGATGCATTTTGGAAACAAGTCCTGTGGAATATTGAATTTAAAAGAGATATTTTTGGCAAAGGTATGTTTGGAGAAAGAAAGGTGCAGAATTTCATGAGCACGGGGTGGATCGATCATGCTTTTGGCTTGTGTTTCAGCCAGTGGCACGGGAAACATTTCCCTGGTGGAGGGAAGAATGAATTCAATTAAATACCAGCAAATTCTGGAAGCAAACATCACCCCGTCTGTAAAAAAGCTGAAGATGGAAAGCGGGTGGCTTCTACAACAGGATAACGATCCTATGCACACCTCAGAATCCACAATGGACTACCTCATGAGGCGCAAGCGGAAGGATTTGCCATGGACCTGACAGTCCCCCGACCTAAACATCATCGAACATCTGTGGCTAGACTTCAAAATAGCAACGCGGCCCAAGAATCTCACAGAACTTGAAGCCTTTTGCAAGGAAGAATGGGCGAATTTCCATCAACCAAGAATTGAAAGACGATTAGCTGTCTGCTGAAAGCGTCTACAAGCTGTGATACTTACCAAAGGGGGTGTTAGTAAGTACTGCCATGCAGGGTAACCAAACTTTTGCTTCGGGCCCTTTTTCTTTTTTTTTTCGTTATTTTGAAACTGTAAAAGTTGAAAATAAAATGTAATCTTTCTTAAAATATTAAAGAAATGTGTCATCTTTAACATTATGCCTTTTCGAAATCAGGTCAACTTTTATTTGCTTAGATATTCAGAGCAAAAGAAATTTTGACTAGGAGTGTCCAAACTTTTGCACTACACTGCTTATAGAAGAAAAGTGAGAGTGAAGGCAAGTGGGGCGAGAGGAGTAAGACAGGGGAAAGGAGAAGGTGAGGTTGGAGGAAAGAGGCTGAGGGAGAGGGGGTGTGCTGAACGATTAGAGAGGGGTGAGAGAATGGTGAGGGTGAGGAAGAAAGGAGGGACGAAGCAATAGATTGCGCTGTGGAGAGGCGAGGGAGGAAGATGCTCGGGGAGCTGATCACATTCAGACATGGTGTTGGGGGAGTTCCATTCCTTCTGTGGTAATATAGGAACAGGTGGGTAACACGAAAATATCGAAAATACGCAACAAAAGACGAACAAATTCGAGACGATGAAGGCAGAAAGTAAGAGAAACCAGAAATGATCCAACTCATTACAGGATCCTGAAACAGTTTAACTCAAGGTGATTACTTACACTGGCACAATCTGTTGGCAAACATCATTCCGCAAAATCATGCTTTAAATTGTAAACTCATGAAAGAGACGATCTATTACTACAAATAGAATCCTGAGGGAGCTTTAGAGTTAGAGTCCGACAATTGTATTATGACCGAGAGATAGAGCAATACATAATACACATCCAGATATAATATCACAGGATAAAGCAGCAAAAACAATTTACTTAACAGTCAACCAATCACAAATAAGAGATAAATCTGCAGGTATGTGTGTGTCATTCCAAATGCACATGATATACAGAAATCAGTACAACCATAATATGCTGACTTGAAAAATAAAATTGAAAGACTATGTTATATGAACAGGGTGTACAATGTCCCAATTGTAATATCTACTGGTGGTTTCATCCCAAAGTCACTGCACCACAATAATTATACCTACACAGGTATATTTTTGTGAATCTCCAGAAAGCTACCGTAATAAACATTACCAGAATAGTAGGAAAGTTCCCAGCAATTGAAAAATGAGTTTTGCCAGTCTTAGCTGTGACAAAAAAAGAAAAAATATTAACAGACATGTGTTTGTACTGGAGTGAATGCTGAGGAGATTCAACATGTATTTTACTCAGATGGAAATTTGGAAAACTGCCAAACTCGACAGTTACAATTCGGGTCTGTGTATAGGTGGATGTTGTCTGCTCATCGCGTGTTGACGGATCCGATGTTGGATGCAAACAGCTAAATCTCATTGCGGTGCTGCCCACTCACTGCGACCTCGGACCAGCCCCGATCTGACCGTCGGGGTGCTCACTGTGAATTCCGTCCGCTCTCCTTGTGACGGCCATATTTCCAGCAGCTGCTCCGTTTCCTCTCCGTCTGCGAGAAACACCGGCTTTTTCCGTCACTTGAGTGGTGAGTATTTACACTGTAGGGCGGGATTTATTATTCAACGTGGTTCGGCGATGATGACCACGGGGTTATGGTCAAAAATCAAAATAAGATGCAGGATGAATTTAATCATTGGTGCGGGCGCCGAGGTGTCTGTCCTCATGTTGTGTCTCCCTCGGGCTGCAAACATTTTATTCTCCCCGCTGCCACGTTCTCCAATGACCGCCGGTTTTTCACTGTCAAGGTGAAGAAATACCTCCTCCCACCACTGAGTAGACATTTTATTGATTAATTAGTTGAAATGACCGGATATCTCGCTGCGCTGGGGAACTGCTCTCTGAATTTGGACTGAGTTACCCCATAACGTGTTTGTGCAGCAACTTAATGCCATCAGCATGTATGCGGAGTGTTCAAACATTTTCCAAGCCTTGGAAGGAGTCCGAGCAAAAACGGACGTGGGGGAGGCAATGACGAGAGAATGAGAGCACAGTGGACAGTGGAGTGGAGACACACGGGGAAGAGAGAGATGTGTAGAGAAACTGAGATAAAAACGAGAGGCAGACAGAAGATCAGCGAGGGAGGGGAAGGCGAACGATGTAGAGACGTGAGGGAAAAGAAATTTCAAGGGAACAGACACTTTGGTTAGAAAGACTATGGCGGAGAAAGGTTGTTTGGAATGAGACTGGGAGTGGCTGGAAGAGTTATAGAGTGAGAGAGGGGGCAGAGGAAAGACAGTCTGGGAGAAAAGAGAGACTAGTGGAAGAGAGTCTTGCAGAGATGGGGAGAGACAATGTGAACGAAAGAGAGAAGCGTAGGAAGAAATAGACAGCCTGGGAGAAAGACGGGAGAAAGGGAGAGGTTGAGAAGCAGCGAGCGACAAGTACAGGGCATGAGATAGGAGGGGGATACGGGTAAAAGGAAAGTGACGTGGAGAGAGTAACAGGGCGATGGAAAGTTGGAGAGAGAAGGAATGGACAGAGAGACCGCAGGACAGAAAGCCTTGGGGGGGGGGGGGAGAGAGAGAGATTGAGAGACGCGGGGAGAGAGAGAGAGACTAGGCGGGAAAAGAAAGTCTGAAGTGGCAGAAAGACTGAGGAGAGAATTAGACTGGTAGGAGTGAGAGAGAGAGAGAGAGAGAGAGAGAGAGAGAGAGAGAGAGAGAGAGAGAGAGAGAGAGAGAGAGAGCGGATGAAAGTGTCGGGTGAGAGCCCATGCGAGGAGAGAGACTAGAGTCAAGCAAGAGACGGGGAGGACGAGGTAAACATGAGGAAGACAGACTGGACAGAGGAAACTGGGGGAATTGAGAGGGAATGAGTGAGAAATAGAATAGCAGGGAGATAGTACAGAGGAGAGAGACACGGGGTGGGGTTGGGTAGGATGGGAGACTGGGAGAGAGAGTCCCGGGTTGGGGAGAGATAGCGGGATTGGAAAGCGACAGTGATTGGAGAGACAGAGACTATGGGAGACGGAAGTGATAATGGGGGATAAGGGGAGACTGCAGAATGTGCAGAGACGAGGGAGAGAGACTTCTGGCAGAGAGATTGAGCGGGATAGTCTGGGAGAAATAGACTAGACAAGAGAGACTGGTTAGAGAGAGATTGGAGAGAGAGCCTGGGAGATAGACTGGAAGAAGAGAGACTGGGGAAGGACATGAACAGGGGTAAAGAGAGACTGGGGAGGACCTCCTCACTCTTCCTACCCACGTCATTGGCCCCTACATGAAACACGACATCCGGCTGCTGGCCCACCTTCTTGAGAATACTGAGAACTCGATTCGATAAATCGCGGACCCTGGTATCAGGGAGGCAACAGACCATCCGTTCTATTTCTCGATCTCTTCAACAGAACCTCCTATCTGTCCCCCTAACTATCGAATCCCCTATCACTGAATTTCATCCAGATCCAGCTCCACTTCCCTAACAGGGTTTGTCAGGAGCTGCAGCTTAATGCACCTTTTACAGGTGTAGTCATCAGGGACAATTTTGCTCGCCATGACTTCCCACAGGCTGCAAACGGAGCACTCAACTACCCTAACAGCTGCCTCCATTACCTACTCCTATGGTGTTTAAATTAATTAAAGGAACTTACCCGGCCTTACCTCACTGGGAGCAAGTTCGTCCTCAGCCTCTGCTCGCCGAAGCCTCACGAGCCAAACCTTCCTACTCTGTCTCCCACTACTCTGTCGCCCGCTCTGTTAATCTGCTCGCTTTTTAAATCTCCCGCTGCCTCACGGGTCGACTTTCACGCGCTTGCGCAGTCGTGCCCCGTTCAACTGCCGAAGAGATGACTGACCCTTCTCAATCAGCTCGCTTTTTAAATCTCCCGCTGGCTCACAGTGGGCGGCTCAATCCCGCCCAATCTGGTGGGCGCTGTACAGAATACTCCAAATGGGGAGATCGCGCCCTGCATGTTTCCGTGTTCGTCTCACAGTCAATTAAAAAAGGAACGCTCCACATTGTCCTCCCTTTTTGCAGCTGCGCAACTACACATGGTTTCCCATCGCACTCCCTTTGCACTCTGTTACTCGACCCTGTCCATTTTGAAACATATAAACCCGGAAAGTCCTGAAGCCATCCCTGCCCTTGTGACAGTCGAGTGTCTGTGACAGTTTTGAACATACTTCAACCAAAGTGACAATCACACCAGCAGCATTGAGCGTTTGGATCGCAACCTACCTGAACTGTATGAACTCAGCAATCTTCCGCCAATTCTGCAATTTCCGGATGATCAGGCATATACGAGAAAATCTGCAGATGCTGTCATGCCCCTTTCTTTCTCCCTAGGCCTCCCTTCCCATGATCCTCCCCCTTCTCCATCTCTGTATCCCTTTTGCCAACCAACTTTCCAGCTCTTAGCTTCATATCTCCCCCTCCTGTCCTCTCCTATCTTTTCGGATTTCCCTCTCCCCCTCCCACATCAAATATCTACTCACTCTTCTTTCAGTTGGTCCTGCCGAAGGGTCTCGGTCCGAAACCTCGACTGTACTTCTTCCTATAGATGCTGCCT
Source organism: Hemitrygon akajei (assembly GCF_048418815.1). Lineage (NCBI taxonomy): Eukaryota > Metazoa > Chordata > Chondrichthyes > Myliobatiformes > Dasyatidae > Hemitrygon > Hemitrygon akajei. Next base: position 5,167,199 of record NW_027331946.1, read on the forward strand.
GAGGTGCTGCGTTCCCTCAACATTTTGTGTGTGTTGCTTGATCAGACATAAGATTGTTTGAATCTATGACATATTTGCCAAGCCTGTTTATTGTAAAACGGCTTTATTTGAAAGCTCCGCGATATTGTCGTTGGACGTGAGTGTTATCTACACAGATGGCCATTTAATGTAAACACATACTTCAATCCATTTCTCAGCTCTTCTCTGAATTTCCTCTGTGTCAGTGTATAGATACAAGTATTGGTACACATACTGAGTACTTGAAACATGAATCCAAATTGCTGTAGGATGTATACCGGGGAACTCAAATATCTGTTCTCGTAAAAATAGTTTTGCACTTGCCATTTCAGGGTATGGGCTAAATAGGGCATCCAAAATAATATAAAATTAGCTGAAATAGAGAACAGCAAAATCATCGATTTTCTGCGTTTTTCCAACTCGGCATCTTTCTGATTGTCGCTGCTATGCCGAAGCTTTCTGCGGACTCTATTTGCCGCAACGATATGCCTTACGGTTAACCCGTTAAACACCAGGATTAGTCCGATTGGTAGCAATGGTGTTAAAATAGTGACCAGCAATGAGTATCCTCTCCACTCGGGTGAAGTAACGTATTCATATGTGGTGGTGCATCGCCACGGCGTATTGTCAATGATGACGTAAGGTTCAAGGGCAAAGTAAAACGGGACACTTCTCCCGCAGCTCACTATAACCACGGTCACGATAACCACCGTTGCTGTTCTCTCAGTGCAGTATCGCTCCCGCAGCTTTCTGCAACATATTGCGATGAAGCGATCGAAGGTAAAACTGACCGTGAACCAGACAGAACAGTCCCTGGTTACGACCCGAAATACAAGTGTCAGAGCGCATACAGGAGTGATGAGCAGGGATCTGGAATAAATGTGGATATTGTTGGTCTGTTCCACTAAAGCAAACACGATAACCACCATCAGATCCGCTGTTGCCATTCCAACCAGGTAACGAGTGATGCATTTGGAGAGTCCGCATTTTCCCCGAGATAGGATCACAATCGCCGTTAAATTCACTACAAGAAAATGGGAAAGAATAGAAATATAATTAGAACAAATGTAGATATTGTTGGTCTGTTTCACTGTAGCAATAACGATAACCACCATCAGATCCGCTGTTTCCATTCGTAAGGTATATCCAAGAAATTTAAAAACAAAATAGAAATATGGTCAACTCCCTGAATGCCCCCATTCTACCGAAGCTATGCAGGGTATGGTCTGTTTGGAAGAGGAAAGTGGGAATCCAGTGTGTGCGGTCTCGGTTGCTGCACTCCGGCTGGAGGACAATGACGGATGTGATTGTCTGCGGATTAGCGACCTTCCGACAGTTCAGAGCGAGGCATCCGAGTTCCACGACTCACGTACCGGTGAGCAGTCGATCGCCACAATAAACAGCACAATTTCCTTTATTAGAGGAGAAGGAAAAGACGGGATTATTTGTGGTAGTGACAAAGTGGAGTCAAGGAGATACAACGCACGATTTCTCATTACTGACTTACGGAAGAACAGACCTACGTGTCGAAATAGTCTGGACCGTCATTTAAATAAACTGCCACGTTGTTATAAGGTTGAAGTGTCTGCACTGATAGAGACTCGGGCTTGGAAAAGCAGAGACCAGCATCACTTCTGAAAGCCTAGCGTGGTGAAATTGTGAAACAATGACAATATCGACACCAACTTAATTGAGAAAAGAAGAAAACTCTGCGATCGAACTACGAAAAAATGAAATTAAAACCATTGGATGCTTGAATCCTCCATTCCGGAAACACGTTTCAGCCATCGGTAACATCTGTGCTCAGTAACAGTGCGGATACCGCAGCAGAGTAACGACGGCACCATACATAAAGTAACCAGCTCCGGTATCTTACCGGGGACACCAACCGCTACAAGTGTGGGATAGTAAATGGCCGCGATGTAGTAAATCGCTGGGTATTCCATATTCCGTCAGAAGCAGCGTTCAGTTGTACGGAGCGTTTCAGCTGCGCAGATGGACTGGTGATCGGTTTAGCAGACTTTTATTGAGCAGAGAGCAATTCCACTGAGGCAATTAGAGTGGTTGTCACGTCAGGGACATTAGTGACAACCAACTGCACAAACACTTACATTAAACTATTTTTACTCTTTCAATCCCACTGTCATGAATTTGACTCCTCAAGGGATTTTGCAATGTACTTACTTCAAAACAAAATATGATGTGCTTTTTTCCCATGTTATTTTCCATTACAGCTGGCTTCAGCTATTTAAACGAAGATATATTTTGTCATTGTTGCTTTTAAATCAGGCATTCAGCTTGAAATCGATTTATTTGGTACATTTGACGGAGCACATTCGCTTCTGAAGTTGAGGGAAGGAATTTGTTCTGGCGGGTGAAACGGAGATCACTTCTTTATTAACGGGGAACATTCATCATCTTTTCTTCTTTCTTTCCAGTCATTCTGGGCGGTGTGAGTGATGGAAATCACAGTGACAGCTGACATGTGTTACAATAAAATACACTGCACATATTCCTCCAAATACTTTAAAAGATCGACAGCGATATTCCAGAGACCTGTCGTCAAAAGGGGAGAGTGTCCTCGGGTGATTAGCGAGGGATGCGGACAGTTTGAAGAACAATGTTTTCCAGCGCACACATGGGCCGTTTGGCAGGAACCTGACCTCTGCCAGTGAATGACTGGACCGCCCCATACCCATGACCTGCGATGCAGTCTGCTTAACTTTAAAGATATTCTCAAACCTGCCACAATTCTACCAATATTTATCCATCCGTTCGGTCTTTGAACAAAAGTAGCAAGTGAAATCTGTGAACTATCCGCAGGTTCCCAGCCTGTTCCATTATTTGACAGTAATTTGTATTTCCTTTCTCCTGATTTACTGACAGGTATATTGCGGAATTGTTCAAGCTCACCTGTCAATCACATTTCTTCCTGCTCCTGCAGTGCACCGCTCCGTGACGATTGTGGTTCTCGTACCGATGAGCGGGCCTCGGCTTATTGGAGAGTCTCATCACTCTGTTTCCGTTGTGGAACTCGTACTAATGTGCGGCCCTCGGTTGACTCCAGAAAGTATCACCTCTGCCTTCAAATTCCACCTTCCAACGTGAATCACTCCGTAATGTTCCGGGTTGAACTCCATCTTTAACTTCTCAGCGCTGCTCTGCGTCCTGTCACTGTCCCGTTGTAAACTCTGACTATCTTCTATACTATCCCCAATTCCAGCAACCTCCACATCATTGCAAATACAATAAACAACCCTTCCACTTATTTATTCACATCATTTTAAAGCACAAATATCCTGGGGTCTCAGAACAGATCTCTGCAGGACACCATTGGCACCGGCATCCAAGGGGAAAACGCTCCATCCACAACTATCCTCTGCCTTCTGGGGCGTCAGTCCTGAATCCACAAGCCAACTTTCCCAGGATACCAAGCCTTCTGAAAGGTCCTGCCATGGTTAACCGTAAGTATATCCGTCACATCCTCACAGAATTCAACCAGGGTCGTGAGACATGATCTGCCCCTCACAAAGCCATACTGACTCTCCAAAAATTGGGTAATGTTTCTCCAAATTCTCGTAAATCCTGTTTCTAAGAAAGTTCTCTGATAATTTTCCCATCACTGAAGTAGGACTCACCGCTTCCCGCAGTCACTCAGGCTTTCTCCCGACCACACCAGAAGACGTATTTAACCTACTGTATTTTTTTTTCAGAAGTTCCAATACATCCTCTCTCTTAACCTCGGTATGTTGTCGCACATCGGCCGGTTTAATGCTCTCCTCACAAATGTCCCTCTGACTGGTGAATACTGAACAAAAGTTTTCATTCCTGACCTGCCCTTCTTCATCCGACCTCAGCGGCTTGTTTCATCTTCTATCCCCGACCGGTCCTACACACATTCCAGTCTTCTTTTTCTTCACATACATCTAGAATGGCTTGGGGTTTTCCTGAAAGACACTGCAGACCTTCTGTAAAACTTTCTAGTGATCCTAATTTCATTCTTCAGTTTGTCCCCGGCTACTTTGTAAATCGACAGTCATGTCTGATCCCTGCTTTCTAATCCTGAGGTCAGCTTCCTGACACGGGGCTGTGGGACGGGAGCGGGTAGAGTGATTAATTTGGTTCCGGACACGAGGAAGTGTGCTGACAGTGGGGCAATGGGATGGGTATTGGGAATCACACGAGGTTGTGGGGACTCAGCGGGGCATTGAGATTACTTGGTGACTGTGTGATTAGTGTGTGTAACCCTTTTAGGAAAGGAGGGTGCTAGACCCCTTATGATTTACCTTCCGACACCACTGATCGACAGACGGCGCAATGGCTGTTCTACACACCGTCCTTACACATCTGGAGAAGAAGGATGCTTATGTGAGAATGCTATTCTTGGACTACAGTTCAGTATTCAACTCCATCATTCCCCCAAGGCTCGACAGGATGCTCAGAGATCTCGTCCTTGCCTTTTAGAAAGGTTGTAAGAATGGGCTCCCTCACTTCCACCCCTCTGACTTTCAACACAGGAGCCCCTCAGCGCCATGTACTGAGACCCCTCCCTTACCCCCTGTATACCCATGACTGTATCGCCACCCACAGCTCCAATCTGTTAATTAAATTTGCCGACGTTACTCTATTAATTGGACTAATCTCAAAAAATAACGAAGTGGCCTACAGGGAAGAAGTTATCTCTCTGACACAGTGCCGTCAAGTAAAAAAACCTCCCTTAATGTCGCAAAAACAAAGGAGCTGGCTGTTCATTACAGGAGGAATGGAGCCGGGCTAACTCCTATTGATATCAATGGATCTGGGGTTGAGAGGGTGAACAGCTTTATGTTCCTCGGCATCCACATCCCCGAGAACCTCACGTGGTCTGTACATGCCAGCCGTGACCTGAAAAGCACAACAGCTCACGTAGACATTGTAAGCTGTTTTGGGCTGCTGATATTAGGAAAAATGGACTAACATTTGAGTGAGTTTATCAGAGGTTTATGAAAGTGATTCCAGGATTGGATACCTTGTCATATGAAGAGAATATGATGGGTGATACAATTTAATCCTATCGAATGTCCTGGATGGGCTGAATGTGAGGGTTTGCGTCCTATGGTGGGAGCGTCTAGGGCCAGAGGAGACAATTTCTGAATAGGGGGTCGTCCATTTGCAACGTTGATGAGTTTAGCCAGAGAGTGGTGAATCTGTGGCATTCGTTGCCACTTGCAGAGTGGAGGCCAAGACTTTGTGCTTATTTAAGACGGAGGTCGATAGATTCTTGACTAGACAGAACATGAAGGGATACAGGGAGAAAGCCGGAGATTGGGTCTGAGAGGAACATTGGACGAGCCATGATGAAATGGCGGAGCAGACTCGATATCCTAGCTCTCCTCCCACGTCTTTAGTCTTATGTTTAATATCCATCTCTCAGTTGTATTGTATCTGGCTGATCTGGTTCATACACTACCGGCTCTATTGCAACTTTCATTATTTTGCTCTGCACTGATCCTGTCTAAAGTTCATGTTTATATCTTTAGAATATAGTTCTACTATTTAATTAATTCTTCTACCTTTGATGATGAAGGAGCGATCGACTGTCTATACAGGGTTTGTCAACTGTTACGTACCCTTGTCACGTGACTGGGGTTGAAGTTATACTGGACATGAGGTAATGGTGGAGTGATGTCATTTTCCCGCCAGTAGAGGTCATGTGACAGGTTTTTTCTACAGGGTATAAAAGGGAGACCCACCCTGTCAGGTGGGGCAGTTCGTGGCTAGATTTGCCAAGATGACTTCATGTTACTGTGTGATTTAATGTGATGACGCAGTTTAGTTAAAAATGAAGTTTTATATAATGCCTAAAGTTTAAAAGGTCAGAGCCAACGGTTACTTTGCTAATGGAGAGTGAAGTTTGGAAGACAAATCGAGAAGAATCGATTTTCGATGGATTGACTTCGACCTTGTGTGATCCTCATTCGGAAGGATTTCGTTTGCTATTCTCACGATAGTCTCCGCTGGAAAAAGCGGGAGATTGAGAATATTGTGGAAGGAAGGTCAGTCACTTTAAGTTGTTATATTTAATAAAATTCGACGTGGGAGTTCGACGCTGGGAATCGAAGGACATCGACGTGGAAGAAAATTTACATCGCTTTAAAAAGTCTCTCCTTTTAAAAGTACCGTGAGCTTTTGAACTGTCGGCATATCGTTCTTTGAACTGTTTTCATTCGGCAATTCGCTTTAGAGAACTGAGTTCTTTTCAATACTGCTTTAAAGACTGTTTGGGACTGCAACGCTATTAAGAACTGTTTGATTCAGCTGCCAGCAGCTGGTTTCGGGTCATTGTTTGGGTTTGTTTACTTTTGAAGGGGGTTTGTTATCAGTGTTTAATAAACGTGTTATTCGTTATAAAACCCCTTGCCTAACTCATATATATTATTGTTGCCCGAATACGTAACATAATTATGGGGGCTACGTTCGGAATTGAATTATTTGAGTTTAAAAAGTTTTTTGAATTTTGAGTCGGTGTTTTGGTACCGGGGATTGCTCGATTTTTTTTTGTTTGATTGGCTTGTGAGTGGTATTCGGCAACGATGAATATTGATGAGTTTCTGGATTCGCCAGTCGCGGATTTGTTAGCGAAGGCGAAAAAAACTGAAGTCTCTGAACTTGCTAATCGGTTGCATCTTAAAGGGATTTTGCCAACTACATCAAAAGCTGTAATACAGAGAAAGATCGCATCACATTTTGTGGCTTCGGGTCATTTTGAAGAATCGATTTTAGAATCGTTTCCAATAAGTAATCTGGAGATGCAGTTGCAAATTGAACAAATGAGGTTGGAACAAAGTAAAGCAGAGTTAGAGAGGTGTAAATTGGAATCTGAGCAGAAGAAAAGAGAATTTGAATATGCAATGGTGAATTTAAGGTCTGAGAATCAGTCTTCTGATTCTAGAAAACCGTTTGTTGCTAGCCAAGAAATTAAATTGGTCCCTCCATTTAGTGAAACAGAAGTGGAGAGATATTTTCAACATTTTGAAACTATTGCTCGGATGTCAGAGTGGCCGAAAGATAAATGGTCAGTGTTATTACAGAGTGTAATCAAAGGCAAGGCAAGACACGTTTACACAGCTTTAACTGCTGCGCAAGCATTAGATTATGATATTGTGAAAGAAAATATTCTCAAATCGTATGAATTGGTCCCAGAAGCGTATAGGGAAAGATTCAGGAGTTTGAAAAAGTCTGTGGAAAAGACTTATGTGGAATTTGCCTATGATAAAGCTATGTGTTTTGAGAGATGGGTTTCTTCTAAAAATGTAAATGAGGACTATGATACATTGAGAGAGCTGATTTTAATGGAGGAATTTAAAAGAAGCATTCCTGTTGAAGTAAGGACCTACTTAAATGAGAGGGATACTGATAAATTGCAGGACTGTGCTAGATTAGCTGATGAGTATGTTTTAATCCATAAGAATAAATTTCCTCAGGGTAGAATTTTCAAGAGGAAAAATAATATGGAGACTCCAGGTAAATCAGAAATTAAATCGGAGGTTAATGAGAGAGGTAAGGAGGAAGGAAAACCTGTGAAGGAAAGACAGTTTGGTCTTATTTGTAACTATTGTAAGAAGCCTGGCCATGTAATAGCTAACTGTTTCAAATTGAAAAAGAAAGAGAAGGAAGCAGTTCCAGATGCTTGTGTGCAACATACTAAAGCACCTGTAAAGTTACAGGGTTTGGTAAACACAAATGAGGATTTGTTAGAGTCTGACAAAGTTAGAAAGGGATATGATCATTTTATAACTGAAGGGTTTGTATCCTTGAAAGAAGGATCTACTCTGGTGCCAATAAAAATTCTTAGGGATACTGGAGCTTCTCAATCACTGATGTTAGATAGTGTGTTGAAGTTTAATGAAGAGAGTGATACTGGTGAGGTAAATTACATAAGAGGTGTTGGAAGTGATTTTATGCCTGTACATTTACATGAAGTAAATTTAAAGTCAGGGTTAGCTACAGGATTTGTTAAGGTAGGATTACAGCATAGCTTACCTGTGAAGGGTATTTCTTTATTGTTAGGTAATGACTTGGCAGGTGGACAAGTTTTTCCTGAAGTGCATTTGACAATGGAATCAGAGGAACCAGAGGTGAATTCTAACACAGATTCTTCCTGTGTTGTGACTAGAGCTATGGCTAAAAAGATTGATGTGCAGAATGAGGTTGTTACTCATGACTGTTCAACTCAGGATTTGAGTTTTGAGGATGTGTCAGAGACTTTCTTACCTTCGTTGTTTGAACAAGATTCAGGGAGTAAGTCTGACTATGAAGATTTATCTCTGTCTCGGAAGGAGATGATAGCAGAGCAGAATAGAGATCCTGAGATTGTAAAATTAAGGGAACAAGCTTTACTAGGTAGTGAAATTGAGAAGGTGTCAGTAGGATATTACTTGGAAAAAGGAGTGTTGATGAGGAAGTGGAGGTCGCCTACAATTCCTGCAAGTGAGGAATGGAATGTTGTTTACCAGGTAGTTGTTCCTAAAGTTTATCGGAATGAGATTTTGACTTTAGCTCATAGTGTGCCTTTAGGTGGACATCAAGGGGTAAGGAAAACTGTGGACAAGATTTTAAAACATTTTTACTGGCCTGGTTTAAGAAAAGATGTGGCGATGTTTTGTAAGACGTGCCATACTTGTCAAATTGTGGGTAAACCAAATCAGGTTACACCAGTAGCTCCATTACAACCTATTCCAGCATTTGGTGAACCGTTTTCTAAAGTTATTGTAGATTGTGTTGGTCCATTACCAAAGACAAAAACTGGTTATCAGTATTTGTTGACTATCATGTGTACTTCGTCTAGGTTTCCAGAGGCAGTACCACTTAGGAATATAAAAGCTAAAACTGTGACGAAGGCTCTTATAAAATTCTTTACTTATTTTGGATTGCCTAAGGAAATACAAACTGATCAAGGTAGTAATTTTATGTCTGGATTGTTTCAACAGATAGTTTATAAATTGGGAGCTAAGCAAATTACTTCGTCTGCATACCATCCAGAATCGCAAGGTGCCTTGGAGAGGTTTCATTCTACTCTCAAGAATATGATTAGGACATATTGTGTGGAGAATGAAAGTGACTGGGATGAGAGTATAAACTTACTTTTATTTGTAGTAAGGGAATCGGTACAGGAATCTTTAGGGTTTAGTCCATTTGAACTTGTGTTTGGACATAGAGTTAGAGGACCTTTAGCTTTATTGAAGGAACAGTGGATTAGTAAGGAAGTACATACTAATTTGTTGGACTATGTTTTGAAATTTAAGGACAGGTTACATAAAGCTTGTAGCTTAGCCAAGGAAAATTTGAAGTTGGCTCAGGAGAAAATGAAGACTTGGTATGATAAGGAAGCTAGGATGAGGATGTTTAAGCCTGGAGATAAGGTGTTGGTTTTTTTCCCAGTGCAGACAAATCCTTTACAAGCTAGATTTCATGGACCTTATGAAATTGTGTCTAGAGTTAATGATGTGGATTATGTAATAAAAAATCCAGATCGTAGAAGGTCAACACAACTTTGCCACATAAATATGATTAAACCATATTTTGAGAAACAATCTGATACTGTGACTGTTGTGGTTAGTGAGAATGAGTTGGATTTAACTGGGAACATGATAGATGATTCATCTGACTTTCATTCTAAATCTAACATTGTTTCTGTTAGGTTACCTAATTCGACTATTTTGGAAAATATGGATGAGAAATTATCACATTTACAGCTAGAGCAGAAACAACAGATGAAGGAATTGATTTTTAAGTATAAGGATTTGTTTCCAGATGTTCCGAGAAGGACTACTATAGCTTCACATGATGTAGATGTTGGAGATGCCAAACCTATTAAACAACATCCATATAGGATGAACATGGAAAAATGTGAACTTGCTGAGAAAGAAATTGAATACATGTTAGAGAATGATATTATTAGACATTCTAACTCGAATTGGAGTTCGCCATGTGTTATGGTGCCAAAACCTGATGGTAGTATTAGGTTTTGTACGGACTATAGAAAGGTGAATGCTGTAACGAAAACAGATGCATATCCAATTCCTAGAGTAGATGATTGTGTAGATAAGGTTGGAAAAGCAAAGTTCCTTACAAAGATTGATTTATTGAAAGGGTATTGGTGTGTTCCATTAACGGACAGAGGTAGAGAGATTTCTGCATTTGTAATTCCATCTGGGTTATATGAGTATAATGTTCTTCCATTTGGGATGAAGAATGCCCCAGGTACTTTTCAGAGGATGATTAATTCTGTGATTCAGGGATTGAAAGATACTGATGCTTATATTGATGATTTAGTGACAGGAAATGATACTTGGGAAGCACACATTATTGCGGTGGAGAAATTGTTTGAAAAGCTTTCAAAAGCTAACTTGACTATTAATTTAGCCAAGAGTGAATTTGGACATGCTACTGTGACTTACCTTGGTTATGTTGTGGGTCAAGGTAAGGTAGCTCCTGTTCAGGCAAAAGTTCAGGCAATTTTAGAAATTCCCACTCCGACGGGGAAAAAAACTCTCAGAAGGTTTTTGGGAATGGTAGGATATTATCGAAAATTTTGTAAGAATTTTGCTAATGTTGCCCTTCCATTAACTAATCTTCTGCAGAAGAATGTGAAGTATGTATGGACGGTGTTTTGTCAGGAAGCATTTGAAAAATTGAAAACAATGATATGTCAACAACCTGTGCTTAAGGCACCTGACTTTGAAAAACCTTTTTCATTAGCTGTAGATGCTAGTGATGAAGCTGCGGGAGCAGTATTGATGCAGAGGAATGAGGGTGATGAGGTTGATCATCCAGTAGCTTACTTTTCTAAGAAATTTAATAAGCATCAAAGAAACTATTCAACAATAGAGAAAGAATTGTTATCTCTTGTTTTAGCTTTGGAATATTTTGAGGTATATGTTGGTACAACTCAAAAACCACTTATTGTTTACACTGATCATAATCCGTTAGTTTTTCTGAGTAAGATGAAAAACAAAAACAGAAGATTGTTAAATTGGAGTTTGATGTTACAAGAGTACAATATTGTGATAACTCATATTAAAGGTAGAGATAATGTGGTTGCTGATTGTCTATCTCGATATTGAATGTACAATGTTTTTTTTTGGAGTGGTTTTTTTTTATTGTAACACTCCTACTGTATTGTATATTGTGTATGTTATATAATTTATACATTTGTTTTTTCTTGTAAGTAATTGTTAAAATTTTTGTTCTTGTCAGACCAAAAATGTTTTTTTTGGAGGGAGGTGTTACGTACCCTTGTCACGTGACTGGGGTTGAAGTTATACTGGACATGAGGTAATGGTGGAGTGATGTCATTTTCCCGCCAGTAGAGGTCATGTGACAGGTTTTTTCTACAGGGTATAAAAGGGAGACCCACCCTGTCAGGTGGGGCAGTTCGTGGCTAGATTTGCCAAGATGACTTCATGTTACTGTGTGATTTAATGTGATGACGCAGTTTAGTTAAAAATGAAGTTTTATATAATGCCTAAAGTTTAAAAGGTCAGAGCCAACGGTTACTTTGCTAATGGAGAGTGAAGTTTGGAAGACAAATCGAGAAGAATCGATTTTCGATGGATTGACTTCGACCTTGTGTGATCCTCATTCGGAAGGATTTCGTTTGCTATTCTCACGATAGTCTCCGCTGGAAAAAGCGGGAGATTGAGAATATTGTGGAAGGAAGGTCAGTCACTTTAAGTTGTTATATTTAATAAAATTCGACGTGGGAGTTCGACGCTGGGAATCGAAGGACATCGACGTGGAAGAGAATTTACATCGCTTTAAAAAGTCTCTCCTTTTAAAAGTACCGTGAGCTTTTGAACTGTCGGCATATCGTTCTTTGAACTGTTTTCATTCGGCAATTCGCTTTAGAGAACTGAGTTCTTTTCAATACTGCTTTAAAGACTGTTTCGGACTGCAACGCTATTAAGAACTGTTTGATTCAGCTGCCAGCAGCTGGTTTCGGGTCATTGTTTGGGTTTGTTTACTTTTGAAGGGGGTTTGTTATCAGTGTTTAATAAACGTGTTATTCGTTATAAAACCCCTTGCCTAACTCATCTATATTATTGTTGCCCGAATACGTAACACAACCTCTAAAATTATTATTATATTTTACTTGTTTCTTAGCTCGAGCTGGTAGCTCGAAGCACACTCATTTCTCACTTTGCTAGGAAACTGTGTGCTCAAATCACTGGGATGTCTTCTACGGACGAACATGAGTGGTTCACTTGATCTTCCATAGTGTCCATTTCTTCCTGTTTCTGGATTGTGCTCTCATTTTAGTTTAGTGGTGTGCATTTTGGATTGGTTTTACACATTTCGGCATGCAGTGCTCAATTATGGTTTCGTTAAGAAAAACATATCCTGAGGAGGATTTTTTTAATTAACACCCCTCCCCTTCTCCTAGTTTCTCCGATGAAGAACCTCCTTGTTATTGTTCCTCCCCTGCCCACTGCACTTCTTACTCTGATATATCATCTCCTTTTCCAAAAAAGGGTACCGTGAGTGCAGATGCCATTACTAATGAGAAAATGTGATTTGAAAGCTGGAAAGCCTGGAGGTAGGTAAGACTCCTGGACCAGATGATGTACACCTCAGAGTTCTGAAAGAGGTAGCTGAAGAGTTTGTGAAGGTATTAGAGTCATAAAACATGACAACACAGGAAAATGCCATTCGGCCAGTCTAGTCTGCGTCAAGCAATTAATCTGCCTAGTTCCAGGAAATTCTAACGGGACCATAGTCATCCATTCCCTCCCATCCATATACCCATCCGAACTTCTCTGAAATGTTGCAAATCGACCCTGCCACTTGCTCTGGCAGCACATTCCATATTCTCACCGCCTCTGAGTGAAGACGCTCCCCCACATGTTTCTCTTAAAGATTGAGTAATCATCTTTCAAGATTGTCTTGATTTTGGAATGTTTGTGGCAAACTAGGAAGTCGCAAATGTCACCCCACTCTTTAAGAAGGAAGGGAGGCAGAAGAAAGGAAATTGCAGAACAGATAGGCTGACATCAGTGGTTGGATTCCATTAAGAATGATTTTTCGGGGTACATTCAGCATGGTTTTCTTTAGGGTATATATGACAAATCTCCTGGAATTCTTTGACAAAATAACAAGCAGGTTAGAGAAAGGAGAGGCAGTTGTTGTTTTTCTCTAGGACTTTCAGATGGTTTTTAGCAACTTGCTGCACATGAGGCTGCCAAACAAGATCACAACTCATGGTATTAAAGGAAGGATATTGGCACGGATGACTGGTGTACTGGAATCACGCAAAGAGTTTGAAGTGGGCTGAGAAGTGGCAGATGAAGTTCAACACGGAGAAGTGTTGGTACACTTTGGAAGGACAAACTACAAGGTAGAGTAAAAATTAAAATTCAGGAAATTTGGCAGTGTGGAGGACCAGAGGGATCTGGGGTTACAATTTAAGTTGTGCGGCAGGGTTTAAAGATCGGCACAACATTGTGGGCCGAAGGGTCTGTACTGTGATGTACTCTTCTATGTTCTATGTTCTAAAACCAGACTCAAGTGTGTTCCATTTCTTTTAACCCGTAACGGGATACGTGGCAAAATTGGGGGCTCGTCCAGGAAATAAAAAATGCTGGGAGCCATTCTAAATTTGTTGGGGGCTTAATTGAGTGATCAGTGGTTGAACGTATTGTAGAATAACACTTCTGATTCCCTTGAGTGGAAAATCAACAGCAATGGAGATTGAGGTTGGTAGGTTTCTGTGGAACCATCCCCTGAAGTATGAGATGATGCTAAGAGGGATGTGCTGTTGGGAATTACTCATAAGTTAAAACTTAAGGTGAGCACATGAATGCGGATTTCGATAATACAGCCGTTAATAGCAGAGCATTATATATGAAAGGGACGTTTGAAGAGGATGTGTGGGAAATGTTGTGGAAAGTAAACCTACTGAGGCTGAAGTTCAGCTTCGGTTAGAAAAATTAAAGGGATGATGAGAAAGTGGCTGAGAGTCAGCAGACGAGTTTGCTTTAACCCATGAGGTTAAGCTTTCCCTGAATGAGAGCCTCAAAGAGAGTAGCTGGGTTAATCAGCGTGAACTGGAATTTGAAATTGGGACTAGTAATGAAAGCGGAGAAGAGGAGGTTGGCTCGATGGCCTGTGTTCAGGTTGTTTAAGCACCTGTGAATTCACAGGGTACTGAACCTTGTGTTGAATCTCAGTTAAGGTCTGAGGTGTTTGACCCGGTTGTAAAGGAATGCATTTCTTTTGTGTCAGATGGACTTGGTTCAGTGAATAATGGGTTAACCTTGTTCCCAGTGGAAATTGAGGTTTCTCAGTCACTTGAGTAGACAGTGATCTAAAAGTTTGTGATGAGATGAAAACTGGTGAGGTGAATTTTACTGAAGATATTGAGAAGGGTGCAGTCTCTGAACTTTTGAACAAAGTACCTGTGAAATCTGGATTGGTTTCAAGACCTTTGACCTTGCTGACAGAACGAGCTCTCTCAGATTCTGAGACACTACACGTTGATTTGTTTAACTATATTTTGGAATTTAACGATAAACTCCTTGGTGATGTTGTTCAAGTTTGGTGAATTGGAGACACGGGGCTCGGAGACTTCTCAAAACAAAGTGTTGTTATGACCAAGAGAGGCCATCTGCAGGTGTTCTTATGGAAATATATAGGACTAAAGATCTTGGAGATGGAATTAATGACTTGTTTGGAACAAAGGACTTCTTTGGAAGTTCAGCAAGTGGGCTTAGTTTAGAAAATATTAGTGAGGAGTTAGCACCTGTGCAGGATAAAGATCAGGCCGTCCTTGAAAGCGCCGGTTGGAGCTGATCACGTGATGGTTAATTGTTCTGTGGTGAAGTGGAATAGAGAAAATGGGTCATCAAACGCTAGTTTTGAAGATAACATGATTTGGTTTTTGCGGGAATTTGGTTTGGTAACAAAGTATGTGAAAGGTAAAGACAAAAACATGGTGGATTGACTGTCTGGATGTTAAGTTTAAGAATGAGATAGAAACTAGTATTTTATACGCTTCTGTAGTCTACTACATGTTAATCAGGTATGTATTGCTTTATATTCTGTAATCTACAGTTAGACAAAAATTTTGCTCCTTGATCAAACTTTTTTCCCAACAATAGGGAGGTGTGACGAGATCCAAAGCATTATTCAATATGAAATGTGCATTTAAGAGAGAGAGAGAGAGAGAGTGAGAGAGAGAGAGAGAGAGAGAGAGAGAGGAGAGAGAGAGAGAGAGAGAGAGAGAGAGAGAGAGAGAGAGAGGAGAGAGAGAGGAGAGAGAGAGAGAGAGAGAGAGAGAGAGAGAGAGAGAGAGTGGGTGTACACTGATTCAGAGAGAGTGAGCACCGAACAGCTCGTGAGTCTCCATGGTTACGGAAGGGGCGTGGCTATATAATGGGCAGCTTGCGTTCAGCATGTTTGGGATATATACAAGGTCAGCTAGATTTTCACACAGAAACACGGACACACGGAGGACACGGAGAGATATACAGAAGAATCGACACTGGATGAGCTTTCACTGCCCACGAAAGGGTGGGTTTTGCTCGCAGTGTGGAAAAGGGGTGACGGGTGGAATGGTATCGGTGTGTTTAACCCTGGACTGTGTTGATAGCTTTAGCGCGTGAAAACGGTACCCCTTTGTGTGGTCACAGTCGGTAACTTTAACAGGACTTCGGAGGACAACGGAAAGTTCGACGGCATCGGGCTTACTGGAAAACAAATCACCTCTCGCTCTCTCTCCTCAGTTCTACTCAACTTTATATCAAGAACTGAACTGACGTCATTCTTATACCATCGTAAGACTGTATCATTTACAACCTAAACTTGAAGAAGTTTGGGGTTTTAATTTACAACTTGTGTATGCATAAACTCTTCTAACCTGTTCGGTTTATCTGGTTTTATACTACTATATTACATAGTACATAGAACATAGAAGATAGATAGATAGATAGATAGATAGATAGATAGATAGATAGATAGATAGATAGATAGATAGATAGATAGATAGATACTTTATTCATCCCCATGGGGAAATTCCAACTTTTTTTCAATGTCCCATACACTTGTTGTAGCAAAACTAATTACATACAATACTTAACTCAGTAAAAAATATGATATGCATCTAAATCACTATCTCAAAAGCATTAATAATAGCTTTTAAAAAGTTCTTAAGTCCTGGCGGTACAACATATTACAGGCCCCTCGGCCCACAATGATGTGCCGACTCTCAAACCCTCCCTCCCATGTAACACCCCCACCCACATTAAGTTCCTCCATATAACTGCCAAGTAGTCTCTTTAACTTCAGTAGTGTATCTGCCTCCACCACTGACTCAGGCAGTGCATTCCACGCACCAACCTCTCTCTGAGTAAAATACATTCCCCTAATATCACACTTGAACTTCCCTCCCCTTACCTTAAAGTCATGTTCTCTTGTTCTGAGCAGTTGTGCACTGGGGAAGAGGCTCTTGCTGTCCACTCTATCTATTCCTCTTAATATCTTGTACACCTCTATGATATCTCCACTCATCCTCCTTCTCTCCAAAGAGTGAAGCCCTAGCTCCCTTAATTACGTAGATACTAATAAATAGTGTTTGGTTTGTAACCAGACTCCAGGTGTGTTCCATTTCTGCTGGTTCTTTTAACCCCTATGCGGCACGTAACAAAACCGTTCCAACCTCTACATCACACCGCATTTCTGTAAACCCCTTCGACCCCTACAGCACTCGGCATCTCTGCAAAACCTCCATCATCCACGCTGGTGCATTCAGACGACAGCAGAATCCGAGAAAGATACCGTCGTGTCAGATTGAATGGCTCATAAAACACTATTGGCCAGAAGAAACTATAGACTGATCAAGGGCAGGGGAAGCAGACAAACCAGTTCTCTCCAGCCCCCCACCCCACCCATTTTGTGGACTATGAACTGATTCTTGCACTGGAATAATTTAATCAGAGGAACTGAATGTGGACACGGGGAGCTTCAGGTAATGATCTGCTAAACCTGAGACCATTCTCAAACAAGTCGCCATTTGTTATGTGAATGGCGTGGACTCTGAACTGATTCTTGACTCTGGGACAATCTAATCAGAGAAATAAACCTGAGACCATGCTCAGAGGAGCAGCTACTTGTTGCGTAAAATGCCAGACATATCAAAGAAGCAATCTGTAGTCTCGTTAGACTCTGTCTGGGTTGCCTCATTTAACTGGTTTGGACCAGTCAGGGTGTAAAGATACGAATACACAAGGCTGGGGTGGGCAGAACCACGTAAAATGTGTTGGTTGTAACTCTCTACAATGATCAGTAACCAGGTGACCCAGGTAGGTCAGGTGACCTTGAGCCAATGGTTTGGAGATCCAATGGTTCAATTGATGAGGAACAATATAAGATTCCGGAGCTTCAGATATGCCGGGGTGATAACTCTCCAGCGGCCAGAGAACAACCATTGCCGAAATGTAGGACCACACAGACACGTGGAGATCGGGAACATGAGGATCGGAAGATGATGAGAGGCATTGATCGTGTGGATATTCAGAGGCTTTTCCCCAGGGCTGAAATGGTTGCCACAAGAGGACACAGGTTGAAGGTGCTGGGGTGTCGGTACAGAGGAGATGTCAGGGGTAATTTTTTTCACTCAGCGAGTGGTGAGTGCGTGGAATAAGCTGCCGGCAATAGTGGTGGAGGCGGATACGATTGGGTCTTTTAAGAGACTTTTGGATAGGTACATGGAGCTTAGAAAAATAGTGGGCTATATGTAAGCCTAGTCATTTCTAATTTTGAAACATATTCGGCAGAACTTTGAGGGCCGAAGGTCCAGTATTGTGCTGTAGGTTTCCTATGTTTCTAGGGAATGCCTTGCCAGCGTAGACTCTTTTCCCGGGTAATACCTTTTCTCTTCATTGACTGTTCATGGAGTGTCAGGGTTTCCAGTAGGGTGCACACAGGAAGATAGTGTGTAAATCTACGTGCTTTTAGTAGAAATAATAAAAAGATACTTTTTGTTAAATATAGATTCTCTGTATCTCATTGATCATTGTTACAAGGGATGATTCTTGTCACAGTGGCGTCCATCATTAACATTGCCCACTAACAGGACGTGCCCTCTACACAGTGTTACCATCGGGAAGGAGATACAGAAGCCTGAAAGCTCAGGCTCAGCGATTCAGGAACAGCTTCTCTCCCCGCTGCCACCTATATCTCAGTTTTGTTTTCTCTATATTCATTTATCCTGTAATTCATTGTACTGCTAGCATAAAGTTAACAATTTCGCGACGTATGTCTGTAATATTAAATCTGGTTCTGATTCTTTAAATGTACCTTTGAAACCTTTGATTCTGATTCAGATGCGGGGTGGGGGGGGGCGGGAAGTGTTAGATCGAACCTAAATTAGTTGAAAGCCTATCCAACCTCGTGTACTGTACAGTAATATTCAATGTTCTATGCTCGATCGAGCGTACCGAATCTTGCTATAGTAAAGTAAGTCGATTAATTATTGAAAGCTATGACGCCTTGCTTTTCGAGACTACTCTCAATGTGTCGGATAATAAAGTGCAGGAGAATTTAAAAAAGTATTATGTAATGATGAATTGTCCTCGTTGTTCAGACTACGCTGGTCATGGGGTATGAAGGGAAGTATCTGGACAAACAGGAACATTAGGGATAGTCTGTATGGGCCAGTGCGTAGTAGGTCATGTCTAAACAATCTCACAGAGCTTTACGTGGTAGTTACCAGGAATGGTGTGGACGGCAAGGCAGTGGATGCCGTCTAACAGGGACTTCAGCAAGGAATTTTTCAAGGTTCCCTAGGGGAGGATGCTCGAGAAGGTTCAGTCGTTTGGCTTCCACGGTGAGGTAGTAAATTAGATTCGCCATTGGGTACGTTGGGGAAGCTAGAGTGTGGTAATGGATGGTTGTCTCTCTAACTAGGGATCTGTGAAGAGAGGAGTGCGGCAGGGATCGTTGCTGCGTACGTTGTTATTTGTAATCTATCGCAACGATCTCGATAAAAATGTCATTAACTAGATCAGCAATTTTGCCGACGACACCAACACTCTGGGTGTAGTCCACAGCGGGGAAGACTACCGGAGCATCAGGCGGGATCTGGACCAGCCGGAGAGATGGGCTGAACAATGGCCGATAGGATTTAGCCCAGACAAATGTTGGATGTTGCACCTTGAGAGGACCAGCCAGTGTTGGTCTCACACAATGAGAAATAGGGCACTGAGGAGTACGATAGTACAAACGAATCTGGGAATGCAGGTCCATAATTCAATGACAGCTGCCGCTCAGTTAGACAGGGTCGTAAAAAATAAGCTTTTCTCACATTTAACTTCATAGACCAAAGTACTGAGTACAGGAGTGAGGATGTTATGTTGATGCTGTTTAAAACTTTAATGAGGCCCAATTTGGACTATTGTGTGCGGTTGGGCTCAACTACCTGCAAGAATGATGTAAATAAGTTTGAAAGAATACAAAAAAAATTAACACTGTTATTGCCGGGACTGGTTATATTGAATTGAAAGGAAAGATTGCATATGTTAGCACTTTATTCCCGAGCGAGTAGAAGACTAAGAGGAGATTTGATAGAGGTATACAATATTATGAGGCGTACAGAGAGTGTAAATGCAATGAGGCTTTCTCCACTGATGTCGGGTGAGAAAGCATCTGGAGATCATGGGTGAAGGGTGAAATGTGAAATATTTATGGGAAACATGAGGGGAAACTTCTTCACCCAGAGGGGTCGTCAGAGTGTAGACAGTACTGCCAACGCAAATGGTGATTGAGATTCCGATGTCAACGGTTAAGAGGTGGTTGGATAAGTACATGAGGGAGATGGATGGACATGTCCGGGTACAGTTCGATGGGAGTAGGCAGTGTAAATAATTCCGCACTGGCCTGACGGGCTGAAGACCCTGTTTCTGTGCTGTGGTTTCCTATGGCTGTCTGACTGTATGTCTGGGTTACAACGTTAGCGTCTCACAGCATTGATCAATCTAGAAAGTCGTTGATACTGTTCGATCCCTCTGTCCTTGCACATACTGAAGCATGGAGACTGTGCAAAATGGATGGTTACAGCATGAGGAGATGGAAACGCCGATGTGAGATGATGAAGGGAGTATCACACTACAGGTAAGGCGGTAAACACAGTAGTTCCGGGTTGGAGGTGGGTTTGACAGTGGACCCAGTACATCAACAAATCTGTTGCTTCATCGGTTGTAATGGGGATCATTCGCCCCGATGCTATACAACAATGAGTTCATTTAATCCGAATCCTATCCTTGGTCAGAAAACGGAGGTCAGAAATACTGGAAGTCGTTGGATGTTTGGAGTTGTGGGGACGTCATGTTTTAATTGTGTTGAATATTAACTCGTGGACAATACGGTACCTTCTGTGTCTCTTTCTCTTAGAGTCGAAAGGTTTTATTAAGTGTTGTATGATTCCAATTACAGGTGTTTGTTAACCATTGATCAAATAAGAGCATGTCATTTTCTGCGATATTTTGAAAATATTAATGCATTGCAGTTTTTAAATATAGTACGATGTTTGGACATAACTGAGTTCAAATGCAAGAGAAAGAGAAAGATTACGGCAATGAATGGCTTTATGTGAGTTGTGTGTTTCGTTTGTTTGTGATGGAGGGGGGTGACTAAATTAATCATTTTCTTCTCTATGCACGTAACAAAAATTTGCGTCTCCTTGCGAGAAGTGATTTCCAGGAACTGATGCGAAATTCGAAGGATGCATATCTTTCCGAAATTCTATGAAGTGCTGATGTATGCTCGCTTCAGCTGTCCACATCTCACTCTCCCATCTCTTCTACAGAATACGTGCTGAAGCGTTTTGCTTTGGAAATTGTTTATTCTGTATCCTCTAATTGCCTGCGATGGTGTTGAAGGAAGACAAGTGTGAGACCGGTATTTGCTTTGTTCGCTGTGTTTTTAGTTTGTGTCGTTTTGTATGTTTCATTTATTATTAATTTCAGAGGGAGACACGGATTTCACACTGGCCATGTGGACTCAGGGTTGAATGGATCGAGGTTTGATCGTATCTACACCCGATACCATAAAACCACGATTCAGAGGTATTGGGATAAATTGTCATTCTGGAAGGCTGGTTATTTTAATGAGCACCAGAAGCTGCTCTGAACACTTTTACATGCTGGTTTTAAGTTGTAGGTCTCCACTGGAAAGAATTGTTTTGAGGTCATTGTAGAATTTGCCCTGTAATATGCAAATGGCAGGTCAGTTTAGATAATGTGGCGTTGTAGTCAATAGCTCGGCGATTTGCTTACGTCATCAGCCCTAATTCCATAAATCATCCAGTTGCTGCTGTGTGGTCAGATTAAATCGATTATTTCTCTTAGCTCTGTTTCTCGGAGCACTATAACTGTAGAGTCCAATTGTTGTAAAATGTTTTAAAATTTTACAACTTTTGGAGTCTGCGGTTACACTCCTAGCGGGACGCGGCTGCCCGCAGTCTTCCAGCCAGTATTCACTCCATCTACTACATCATCTGCCTTCTGTTAGGAAGCCAATTCTGAATCAATGCAGGGTTACCTAGATCCCATGGCCCCGACTCTCGGAATTAATACACCTACATCGACTATTCAGATTCCGCTGTTTGTTTTATTTTCACTTTTACAAATAATTCAATCTGGCTCATATAGGAGAACATACCTCTCAAAGTGTCACGTTGCCTCTCCGTAGCCAGACTACGTTTCTCCAAATACTCATAAATTCCATCTTCAATTATACTGTACAATAGTTTACCCACTACTGATGAAAGACTCATAGCTCTGTACTTCCAACGACTATCCCTATTATCTTGCTTCAACAAATGAATAACATTTGCCAACCTCTAATCTTCTAGTTCTACTTCCTTGGCCAGGGAAAACACAAATATCCTGTCCAGAATCTCAGCAATGTATTCGTTTCCCTTCCTAATTCAGCTGGACTATATCCCTTCCGGCGCCGTGGAATCATCTATCATAATGTTTTCCAAGTTTCCAGCGCTTCCTCTTTCTCAGCGTCGTCATGTTCGAGCATATCCGCCTTTTTAAGTTGTGTTCACATTGATCAATGTATTCAGTGAGGAGATTCACCGCCTCCTTGGACTCCAGACACAAGTTTTCCTCTTTTTCCTCTGATCTGACCACACACTCTCCCCAGTCTCCTCCTGTTTTTCGCATTGCAACTCGTCACGGACTTCTCAAGTCCCCTTCTAACTCTTCTAAATCCATTATCAAATTATCACTTGTCTGCATTGTGACCTTCCATAACCCTATCTGATCCTTTCTCACTAAACCTTAAGTACCTTTCTTTCTTCCTCTTGACGAGTTGTTGCAAATTTATTGTCACCCAGGGTTACCTTACGCAATTATCATTGCCCTGCGACAATGTCACAAGCCCTTACTGAACCCCATGACAGTGCTCCCTAAACAATCCCCACATATTCTGCACAGTTCTGGTCACCGAATTATAGGAAAGATATCAGCAAATTAGAGGGAGTACAGAGAAGATTTACTAGAATTTTAGCTGGGTTTCAGCACCTTAGTTACAGGGAAAGATTGAACAAGTTAGGTCTTTATTCTTTGGAGCGTAGACGTTTGAGGGGGGACTTTATAGGGGTATTTAAAATAATGAGGGGGATAGATCGAGTTGACGTGGATAGGCTTTTTCCATTGACAGTAGGGGAGATTCAGACAAGAGGACATGAGTTGAGAGTTGGGGGCAAAAGTTTAAGGGTAACACTAGGGGAAATTTCTTTACTCAGGGAGAGGTAGCTGTGTGAAATGAGCTTCCAGTAGAAGTGGTAGAGGCAAGTTCAGTATTTTCATTTAAAGTAAAATTGGATAGGTATATGGACAGGAAAGGAATGGAGGTTTATAGGCTGAGTGCAAGTAGGTGGGACTAGGTGAGTGTAAGCGTCGACACGGACAAGAAGGGCCGAGATGGCCTGTTTCCGTGCTGTAATTGTTATATGGTTATAAAGTTATATCTATCGCGTATTTCCTTGAGTGCATCATTTCCCAAGTTCCTGTCAGGCAGCACCACACATCGCAGACCCCCAATTCAATACATTCCATGCTCCCTGGTCCTATACTTGTGCAAGTTAAATGTCGGGGAGTTCTGCCCTATCGTTCTGAAATGTTGAACCGCGGAGAGATCTGTCACCTGACCCGTTCCTTTTTCCAATATAAGATCGGGTATGAGCTGTTCGCTAGTCCGCCTTTCTTCTGATAGTGACACGAATCCTTCCTAGACACAACTGAGAAATTATGCCAGACCTAAATATTTTACCCTGGGAAGGTGCCGAAGAATATTATGGAAGTTTAAGTTACCAATGTGAATAACATGGAAATTACCAAGTCCCGCTTCCCGATCGGTTCTCACTGTTCCCGTTTTTTTTTCCTGAGAGGCGGCTGTATAGAATACTACAACACGTTTCTGTGTTAGTCTCACAGTCTATTAACAAACTAACGCTCCACGTTGTCCTCCCTTTCTGCAGTTGAGATACGATCCTTTACTCTTCCTTTACACTCTGTTACCCGACCCTGTCTATTTTAAAACATCTAAATCCAGGAAAGTCCTGAAGCCATCCCTGCCCCTTGACAGTCGAGTGTCTGTGATAGTTTGGAACATACTTCAGCCAATGTAACAATCACGCCAGCAGCAATGAACGTTTGTATTGCTACCAACCTGAACCGTATGAAGTCAGCAATCTTCCGCCAATTCTGCAATTTCCGGATGACCAGGAATATGATTGTTTGAATTGATGACATATTTGTCAAACCTGTTCATTGTAAAACGGCTTTATTTGAAAACTCCGCTGAATTGCCATAAGACACGGGCGTTATGTACACAGATGGCCATTTAATGTAAACACATACTTCATTCCATTCCTCAGCTCTTCTCTGAATTTCCTCTGTGTCAGTGTATAGATACAAGTATTGGTGCACATGCTGAGCATTTGCAAAATGTACCCAAATTGTTGAAGGATGTATACCGGGTAACTCAAATATCTGTTCTCGTAAAAATAATTTTGCACTTGCCATTTCAGGGAATGGGCTACAGAGGGCATCCAAAATAATATGAAATTAGCAGATATAGAAAACAACAAAATCATCGATTTTCTGCGTTTTTCCACCTCGGCATCTTTCTGATTGTCGCTGCTGTGCCGAAGCCTTCTGCGGACTCTATTTGCCACAACGATATACCTCACGGTTAACCCGTTAAACACCAGGGTTAAGGCGATTGGTAGCAATGGTGTTAAAATATTGATCAGTAATTGGTATCCTCTCCACACGGGTGAAGTGGCGTATTCATATGTGCCGGTGCACCGCCACTGCATGTTGTCAATGATGACGTAAGGTTCAATGGCAAAGTATAACGGGACCCCTGTCCCGCAGCTCACTATAACCACCGTCACGAGAACCACCGTTGCTGTTCTCTCGGTGCAGTATCGCTCCCGCAGCTTTCGGCAACATATTGCGATGAAGCGATCGAAGGTAAAACTGACCGTAAACCAAACAGAACAATCCGCCGTTACTTGAACAAGTATAAGTGTCAGAGCGCATGCAGGAGTCATGAGCAGGAATCTGGAATAAATGTAGATATTGTTGGTCTGTTCCACTAAAGCGACAACGATAACCACCATCAGATCCGCTGTTGCCATTCCAACCAGGTAACGGGTGATGCATTTGGAGAGTCCGCAATTTCCCCGAGAAAGGATCACAATCGCCGTTAAATTAACTGCAATAAATTGGGAAACAATGGAAAAATAATTTGAATAAATGTAGATATTCCACTAAGGCAACAACGACAACCACCATTAGATCCGTTGAGGTCACAAGCGCCGGTAAATTAACCTAAGTTATATAAATATTTTTATATCTTCTAAAAGATATAGAATATCTTTTTATTCTATAAAGAAGAATACATATATGGTCAATCGCAACTCTCTGAATGCCCCCATGGATATGCTCTGTTTGGAAGTGGAAACCGGGAATCCAGTCTGTGCGGTCTCGGTCGCTGCACTCCGGCTGGAGGACAATGACGGATGTGAGTGTCAGTGGATTGGCGACATTCCCTCAGTTTAGAGCGAGGCATCCGAGTTCCACGACTCACGTACCGGTGAGCAGTCGATCGCTCCTGTAAACAACACCATTTCCATTAGTAGAAGTGAAAGAACTGAAGAGTTTGCAACGGCGACAGAGTGGAATCAAAAGATACAAAACACAATTTCTCATTTACTGACTTATGTAAGAACAGACCGACGTGTCGAAAATAGACTGGACCGTCATTTAAATAAGCTGCCACGTTGTTATAAGGTCGAAGTGTCTGCACTGATAGAGACGCGGACCTGGAAATGCGAGACCAGCATCAGTTCAGAAAGCCTAGCGAGGTGAAATTATGACACAATGTCAATATCGGCACGAACATAATTGGCAAAAAGATCACTTCGATCAAAGTACGAAAATAAATATAAAACAATGAGATGCTTGAAACCTCCATTCCGGAAACACGTTTCAGCCGATGGTAGCATCTGTACTTATTAACAGTGCGGATACCGCAGGACAGTAACGACGGCACCATACGTAAAGTAATCAGCTCCGCCATCTTACCGGGGACACCAACCGCTACAAGTGTGGGATAGAAAATGGCCGCGATGTAGTAAATCGCCGCATATCCCATATTCCTTCAGAAGCAGCGTTCAGTTGTACGGAGCGTTTCAGCGGCTCAGATGGACTGGCGATCGGTTTAGCAGACTTTTATTGAGCAGAGGGCAATTCCACTGAGGTAATTAGGGTGGCTATCACGTCAGGGACATTAGTGAAAACCAAACAATTACACTAAACTATTGTTATGACTTATGTTATGAATCCCCGTGTTATGAATTTGACTCCTCGAGGGATATTGCAATCAATTTACTTTAAAACAAAATATGATGTGCTTTTTTCAATGTTATTTTCCATGATACCTGGCTTCAGCTATTTATATATATCTCTGTGTTTCTTTGAACGTAGACTTTCATCTTGACGTCGATTTATTTTGTAACATTTGACGGAGCACATTCACTTCTGAAATCGAGGGAGGGAGTTTTTTTGGGAGGGAAATGGAGAACACTTCTTTATTAAAGGGGAACATTCGTTCCTCTTTTCTTTCTCTCATGCCAGTCATTCTGGGCGGTTTGAGTGAAGGAAATCACAGTGACAGCTGCCTTGTGTTACAATAAAATACACTGCACATATTCCCCCAAACACTGTAAAAGATTCACAGCGATATTCCAGAGACCTGTGATCAAAAAAGGAGCGTGTCCTCGGGAAATTAGCGAGGTCTGTGGACAGTTTGAAGAACAACGTTTTCCAGCGCAGAGACCTGATCTCTGTCTCGACCACCCCATACCCGTGACGTGCAATTCAGTCTAGAATTCGGATCTCTGCAGGTCTCCACTGATCACAAGCATCCAGGGAGAAAACGCTCCATCCACAACAGTCCTCTGCCTTCTGTGGGCGTCAGTTGTGAATCCACCAGCCAACCTTCCTGGATACCAAGTCTTTTAACGCTCTGAACGGTCCTACTATGGTTAACCGTACTAAGTGCCTTATTAAAGTCCAGTTATACCATATCAACTTCTCTATCTTTATCAGTGTGCTGTGTCACCACCTCAGAGAATTCAGCCAGGCTCGTGAGTCATGACTTGTCCCTCACAGATCCGTACTGATCCTCCATAACCAGGTTATGCCTGTCCTGATTATAGTAAATCCTGTTTCTAAGAATCTTCTCCAATAGTTTGCCCGTCATTGAACTAGGACTCACTGGGTTGTAATTTAGAGGGTTATTCCTAATCCTGTAGACTCTGCGGCCAGTGATAACGCAAATATCATCACAAAAGGGCGCAGCAATCTCTTCCTCCCGCTTCTCGCAGTTTATATAAGTTTGTGTAAGTCCTCATACAAGAGGACTTATCTATTCAAGTGATTTTTCTTTCAAAAGTTGCAGCACATCCTCTCTCTTAACCTAACCATATCGCACATCAGCCCGTACGACGCTGTCCTCACACACGTCAAGGTCCCTCTCACTTGTGATTACTGAAGGAAAGATTTCATTAAGGAACTGGCATTCCTCCCCCGCCTCAACGCGCACGTTTCATCTTCTATCCCTGACCGGTCCTACTCCCACTGTAACCATCCTCTTCTTCCATACATCCAGACTGCTTTGGAGTTTTCCTTAAAGCTACTGAATACCTTCTGTAGAGGTTGAGGTGAATGGTTACCCTCGACCCGGCCCCTACAGGGCACGAAAGGGAAGAGAGGCTGCTCTGTACATAGTCCCGGGGAGGTCCCTCCAGATTAGATCCGTTTGC